>NC_080596.1:53736195-54036195 GCF_027887145.1 Ammospiza caudacuta | reverse complement strand
CCTTTTCCCAGTGGACAATCTCCCATGCACCATTTCGTAGTACTAAAAGAGAAGGAAAAAAAGAAGAATTTTCCAGTCATACAATCTAACTGCAGTCTACAGGTATATGCTATATTCCTTATGAAAAGCCATACAGACACATCTGATTTACATAATATTTTAGAGCATGCCTTGTTTCTATGAATTCAGATCAAGCATTTCAAATATATAGCACATACTCTTGATAATAGTTTTTGTGCCATTGAATCTTATTACAAAGTCAATGAGAAGATTTTACAGGACTTGAGAATCAAATAAATCTAAAATAGATTTTATGATAATGTGTTTTCCAAAATAAATCAGTAATTGGAGTAAAAAGTTCTGAAGTTAGAAAGTTTTGAAATTATGGGGGGGGGGGGGGGTGAGAGGAATATATTTAGTTTTCATTAGAAGTGCCAGGAGGCTCACTACAGTTTATCTCCTCTGTTGTTTTTGGGATATCAGAGAACTTAAGGATCCCTACAGTCACCTCCTCCACAAATATCCTGAAAATACCCCATGCTATTTAGAGTAGTATTTAGTATAGTTTTTCCCTGGTAGTAACAATTAATATTTTAACCACATTCCACTATTCTAGTTTTACGTGTTACTATTATGATACAAAGCCCATGCCTTGTTGCCAGTTAATTGCCAAGATAGTATTTTCAGAGAATAACAAAGATAATGGTTTTTTAGCCCCAGTTACTGAAAATGGACGTGCAAAAAGAAAAAGAAACATTGCTATGTATCAACACTCAGATAACTTTAAGGGATCGCACCCTTTCACTGTGTTTTCCGGCTTTCAAACCATCAGGAAGCTTCAGTTCCCAGTCAGGACCAAATTCTTACACAAGAGTATGCTGACTTCAAAAAAGTGGATCAAAATCTGGGACTACACATGGCCTTTACATTTAAGTCTTCTTGGAGGTTCTGTCCAGACTGACTCCTCTTCTTGTGAATCTCAATGATATCGGCAATCATTACTTAACCTGCTTAGTAAATCTTCCCCTTCCTTCCCCAAATTTATTAGTGTTGATATGCTCAGGGCAATGGTAGATGGGGCAGTCTCCCTTTCTGACAGCAAGTAAGACACTTTAAAGACTGCCTCACCAACCAGCTGATCATTATACAAAATCTATTTTGACAAACCATTTCCCTCCACTGGTAAAACTATAGATTCAGCATGATGACTGGTTGTAACACTGTCCTAAGGAACCCAACACCTTTGGGTTCTTTGTGCTGCCAATTACCTATTTGCATCCCCTTGTGTCAGCAATACAGCTACAATACAGCAATACTGATGGGGCCATGGCACCAATCAGATGAAAGAATTGACAAGAATTAAAAATATACCTTGCAGCAGTCCAGACAACTACTTTTCACAAACAGTTGCAGTTTAATAACTGCCACCGGAGCTCTGCAGGTCTGAAATATAAGTATGTCACCAGATGTGGCCAGGGGCTTTGTAAGAGGGGGATTCTGCCTGCAGAGGGAAGGTCCTGTCCTGCCATCACCCCATGTCAAGGTGCTTGCTCTCACTGCTTTGTGCATGCTGCCTCCAGGGTTTGCTGGGCCCTTTGATGAGCCAGTTTAATCCACCCCATGGAAGGACACTATCATTTTTTCTTTCTGGATTTGTTTCTTGCTGGTTTAACTGGTTAAAATCAGCTCAAAAACAGCTGAGTCAGACTCATGAAAACATGCTGAGCCACCTGAAATCTCAAGAGTACTCCAACCCTAACCTTTGATCGGGTAAGCTTTTAAGGACAATTAACACACACTAACATTCAGTTAAATCCATTTTCTTATGAGAACAAAAGGAGAAGTGATGTTGTTATGCACCTTTTATATAATCGTTAGAGAACTAGCACCATAAAGTCTTCTGCAGCCTTTTTCATTTGTATCTCCCACTTTTCAGCTTTATCAAACAACTAATTTTCAAAAGCATTTTCCATCTGCCCTACAGCAGGCTGCTTCATCAAATTACAGAAATGCAGATTTCATCCTGTCAGAATATCTGATGGTGTCCTCCTGTATCACACATGTATGAAGCCTGAGGCAACAAAAAATTATCCCCAATGCCACCTAACACATCCAAATCTTTTGCAAAAGGTTTTTTTATAGTAAACTTTTAGAAAGTTAATTACTAATAGCTGACTGAGATACAGATCATTATTAAGGAACAGAAAGTTGAATGGGGATCCATATACAGAATCTACATGTGCTCATGTCATTTCACTAACAATTCTCTGTGTTTAAAAGGCAACCAAAGGTGGAGCTGCACATACAATGTACTATGCACATCACTGCTTTCCAGGGGCACAGAACTGCTGAATACACAAAAACAAAGTAAGAGAGTACCATACTGATCAACTTTTTAATTATTGCTATGACAATAGATTGTACTTGACAATATATTTAAAAATTGATTTGTCAGGATGCATGAATCCTGCATGAGCTTAAGAAATGCGTTTCTCAGTGTGAGCGGTATTTTATTTATCCTTATCACACATTTAACTTCCCAGATACTCTTCTGCACACATGGAACACTCAGGAATTCTAGGAACAGTTACCAAAGACCCTGATGAGAGGTAACCAAGAAGAAGAATCAGAAAATAGAGTAAAACAAGCCTTTTATTAAAACTTTGTATACTGTGGACAAAAAGAAAAATTGAAAAGGCATTTTAAGATTTCACTGCAACCAAAACTGTTTGTAATCTCAAAAGCTATGAGTGGTTGATGAAAGAATTTTGGATGTCAATATTAAGTCTTCCTTTGCTTTTATGCATTGCTTATAGATTATCTGTTTCTCCAGGCCTCTGCAGATTTCTGTTTCTGTGATTTCAGTCAACAGTTTTGTTTCCTCACCCTAATCTCTCCGTACTTGCTATTGAGCTCAGTAGTTTCTACATGCTCAGTAATTTCCTAAGCTATCCTGCCATCCAAGCGTCCCTAAATTTTACATACAATTTAGGTAGGCTTTAAGATTTATGTTTCTAGTATTAAGCAGTGCTACACAAATTTTTAAGTGATGACTACATTTCTCCCTAAAAAAATAATCGTTATTTTTATTATATATTTAAAAGGATTCCATGTAAGATTTTTCTCTTTGTGGTTTTTTCGTATTCTCTGGAATCAAATTCACATGACACTCATTCCTCCTCCTGTTTATAAAAACAGGATTGATTCCATCAAGAGAGGTCTACCTCAGAACAAGTAACATGAAAAATTGAAGAGCCGCAAAGCAGGAACCTAAATTTTGACATACTACCTGACAAACATGTTTAGGATATACTAATATCTCCCTCACTTTCTGAGCTAAAATAATCCCAGCTTTATATTTTATCAAAATCTATTAAAAAAATCTACATGCCAATATTTTGGTTAGGGATTGATTTAATAAAAAACCCCAACAAATCAAATCCAAAATAACTCCATTAGTGTTTATCCACAGTTTTGAAGCAGCATAGAAAGACAGTTCTATTCTTTTGATGCTTCCTTCCTATTGCTGGGTGAAAAAAAATTATAATTAGAAGTCTGCAGTTCTGAGTACAAATATAATGTAGGTCCATTAAATATACAGGTGATTACAATCTTCTAATAGTGATATCATCACCTGTGCTAAATGAATAAATGCTCAAGTTTCTTAGGAACCTCACAACCTTAATCTAGAACATATTCTATTTTGTAGGGATAACATCACTGCAAATTATTAGTTCAACTGTTTACCTTAGAAATTTTGAAGTAATCTGCACATGTGATTTCCCACTCAATTATGTCAGCAGTTTGAGTTGTATTACTACCATGTGAAAAAATTCAACAACCCCCCTAAAAAGATTTAAAAATTTCTTACCTTGAGTTTGTTTCTTGTTCACCGCATTATCAGCTTTATGTCTTTTCTAAATTAAAAAATGCAGAGTGGTTAAAGACTTTTGTTGATAAGATAAAGCTTTCATACTTCTAACAAAAAACCCATCTATTAGCCCCTCCTACTCATCTATTCACTAAACCACACAAGTATTTAAACAGGACTATTAATTACTTGCATAGTTATGCAGGAAAGTCACATCCAGTTCCAGGCTAATTGTACTGTACTAAAATATCCTTTCATGTGGGCAATCTCTATCTGGACAAGTTCCTTACATAAGGAACTGGTGCATTTCAATGCTGTAACTCTGTCCTTTCCTGGAACTGGGAGATGACTCCACCATAGCAAAGATCATGGAACAATTCTTCATCTGAGGGTCTCATACAGACACCTGAAGTCAGGCAATGACTGTGTAAACATAATGACTCCACTTCTACAAAGCTGCCTGCAGACTTCAACAACAGTAACAGACAAACAAATAAAAAATCAACAGCACACCCCCCCACAAAGAGGCTCCTCAGTTTTAATATAGCTATGAGACATTTTTTGACAGAAATATTTTGATACAGCTACTAACAGCCAGCATTTTCAAGGTATGACCAAACTCAGAAACAAAAAGCTTAGGAGAGTACTAGTTTAAACACACTATTTAGGATTCACAAACTCAGTTTTTCCTGAGCAGGAATACATTTTATAAAATTAATTTAAGTAGAATTAACTAGTTTAGGTACACTTTTTAAACAGATGTTCAGAATTCATGCCTTTGTGATACAAACAAAATCAGAAGCAATCTTGTAAAATGGAAGAAAAATAGGTCAAGATACTTGAGCCTATTGCCAATAAAATGTTGATTTGACTCTGAGCTAGCAGCTCTTAAAAGGTCACCTCGTAACTTTGCAAAATTGAAATATTATTTTTCCTAGATTTTCATAGATAACCAGCAGGTTCTCCTTTCAAAAAGATGTCTGCCTGTACAGATAAATAACCTTTGATCAAAGGGAAAGCCTAACTTGACCATAGCAGATGTCTATTTGCCCACAGGGTGAATCTCCTCCATTTTGAAAAGGTGCTTTCTGAGGTGTGACAGGTGAAAATTATTGGAACCAGTTGACAATCTAACACTGCATGTCACAAATCCTGCTAGCACCTTTGAACCATATATGGAAAACACATGCTGTGTATGAATAGTATCTTCTGCTAACATCTTTTTCTTCTTGGTATTTCATTCCAGAAAGAGAAATATTTGGTTTTTGAGCTCAAAGTATTATTTTGACAAGTGTATTTGTTATTATCAGTATACAAGGTTCCCATCCAAAAGCTTTAATATTAGATGAATTCATGGATATCCTAGATATTTCACTGTGTAAAAAAACTGAGACATAATGAAAATTAATGGTTAAGGGAAAACACTTTGAATATTTTACTATGCAGAAAGTGGTCAGCTTTCTCAGCAAGAAAATGGTCCAGCTGTGTTGGTTTTAGGTATCTCTGTAGCATTTGGTAATGAGAACTTTATTTAGCTGGTATATGCAAAACCCACTATACCTGATCCCTGCCACACCAAACTGTACACTTCAAGTTACAAAGAGCAAATGGTAGAAATAAATAACAAAAGAAAAGTGACTGGATGAGATCATGTTAAAAAGAACACTTTGTACAGTAGCAGCAGCTTCAGTTTTATATTTGCCTAGACACTGACAGATGGTGTAAGTCTGTAAGCATTAACAGCAGAATGGTTAAAAATATCTAGAAGAACACGAATTGATTTTATGGCTTTTTTTTAAAGGGGGTTTTGTTTATGTAAAGAGAAAGCAACAAAGGCATTTAAGGAGAACCTGACTGTAAGGCAGAAAAAACTAGAAATTCCAAATAGAAGAAAAATATTTAACGTAAACCTCATTGTGTCTTGCAGGACCCCTTAACTCTGTGATCCAGGAGCTTCATACAACCTAAGGAGTCAATATCTTGCCTACCATCCATTCACAGAGGTAACTGAGGAGAAAACCAATCAATAAAGGCCACATGGGACCAAGCACTCTCCATCCCAAACCTCCTTTGCAGCTCAACACTCTTCCCCTTGGTCATGTTTCTGCATATGCATTGTAATTCTGCTCAAACACAATAAATCTGGAGCTCCCAGGCAGCTTACTATTTGTGTGCAAGGAAAGACTACACAACCTGCAACCCTTTCCAAAACTCAAAGAGAAGAGCCCACAAACAGAAACACTACTCCTCTAGTGGACAAGACACTGCTGTATCATGACATATCTAATGTCTTGTCCTCCTAACATACCTGCAGAACTAAAATAAAACAAAAGCAGATAAAGAAATTCTTAGTATATAGAGTTATTTGGTAAATATTAAGATTACTTTAATTTTTTAGCTATAAAAGACATCAATTAAAAGACTAAATTATTTTAGGCAAGTTAGAGAGACAGGTTTCTATCATATAGTTTTAGTGAAGAGAGGGCAAGAAGGTACTCAGAAAACCCCAACATCTTTTGTATGAAGTGAAACATAGACTGAAATTCCTTTCTTTTCCTCAAAATAAAATAAATCTGAATGGATGCTTCTGGTGTTGACAATGTCTCACCTCTTTTAAAGTTTTCTTTCAATGCAAGAAGAAAGCAAAACAACCACTACCACAGACAGTGACTAGAAAGAGCCTAGGAAAGCCTAGCATAGGTGCCTAACAAGGACCTATGTCTGTTTCTGGCCATCAGGAGTCATCAAATCACACTCAGCACCAGGAAAATTATAACATTTAGGAAATGCAAACAGTTAATTGCACTGGACTGGAGCAACAAGAAAAAAACTGAAATGGCCTATTCCCCATTTGTTTAAAAAAACCACGAAAAGTCACAACAGTGAAACTAAAGATTTTATGCATGGGACTTTAGAACAAAGAGGCGCATCAAAGGCTTGGATCTGGATTTGATAACCAGGAAACATTTTTGTAGTATTATAAATGAAAAATATGATAGCTATTTACAAACTATTGCTGTTAAATACTTACAATATCCTCTATTATCTCCTTCACTGCAGCTACAGCTAAAATAAATAAGAGAGGAACCAACGTTGTGTAGCGTCCTGTTGGTGATACATCAGGTATTTGCTATTAAAAAAAGGAGAAAAGAAATATTTTTCATTGCTGGTTGAAAACATTTTTAATACAAGAAACAGTACTTTCTGTGCAAATAAAGACACGTGAATTCACTTCTTAGACTCAGTGTTTATTATTTCTAAGAGAGCTTTATAGTCTTCAATTCAGAAGCAGCTGATACAATAAAAGAACATCTGCACTTTAAGCAGTACAGTGTTCAATGGTACTATTTCCAAAGGTTTCAGTGTTTGCAGAATATTCACCTTCCTTTTCTGTTTAAACTGAATTAAAATTGGCATTTATAAAATATAACTAAACTTTCCAATTTAGATTTTTGTTCATATAGCTCCATATGTTTTTATACATTACCCTCTAGAAGAAATGCACTACAAGTAACAGTTTTCTGTATATGCCAGATATTTTTAAATGGAATTTTCTTCTCACAAGTCTTTTTGACAGCATTTCAGCTATACTTTACCTGTTTTACAGAAAAATATTTCTGTGCATTTTGTTATCTTCAGGGAGCAAGAAAGCCACAAACCCAAGCATTTTATTAAAGATATGTCTACATGATACAGCTGTTCTGATAGGCCAGCTAGCTTGGAAAGAATAGTAGAGCAATCTCAAGTATCTCAGTATCTCTGTCTATAATATAAATGGTCTCTTAACAAGTTTAAAACATTAGAATCCTATTGTTGATCTTACCTGAAGCAATGCAATAAAAAGAAAAAATGCATTAGCAGCTCTTCTGAACTGGGAATAAAGGAACCTTGGCAGGAATGTGATTATGTTGTACTTTGCAGTGCTGAGAGGAAGAGACAAAAACACATGCTATTATTACAGAACAAAAACTTCTTCAAATATATTCTTTCCCTTTTAGTTATAGAAGCTTTCAAACAAAACAGTTTGCTTTTTGATTCTAAACTGATAAATACTGGATATTAAGTGTGCTTTTGCTAGCCTGGAAGAAGATAATCAAATTTATCCTAGCAATCCTAGCAAAACAATCTCTGCTAAGCTGTCCTCATAAAATGTTTGAGCTCCCATCTCTCTATCAGCCTTTTACATCTATTTAAGAACAGACCACCACCCTCTATGGTTCTAAAACAATATATGTAAAAACAATCATGGTAAAAACTTTTAAGCAAAAGGCCTGTAAGAATATTTTAACTTATTTTGAAGTCAGTCATATTTACTTTGACCTTGCATAAAACTGTCAAGGGGGGAATGCATGTATCCTGCAAAAGCCCTCTACTCTGTAACCAAGCACAAGACAGGAGGAGAAGTTCTATACACCAAGAAACAGCATCTAAAGTTTCTTAAGGCCATGGAAATCCCCCCCCCCATTATTCTCAATGTCTACAAAATTTCTGCACATTTTCAAAGCTACCTTCAGAAAATACACCTACTTGGGACAGAGGTATCTTTGCTGTTCATTTCCTTTGAATTTTAACAACAGAAGTGAGGATGTTATCAGATCTAAACACACATTACTTATGAGTATTTACTGTATGACTTAAAATTCATCAAAAGCAAACAAAAAACCGTCAACAAAGTCCCTAAAGCCTGAAACTGAAAACTAGTCTCACAGGCAACCACAGCATCTTTGTAACTAGCTGACTGAAAAAGCCAAGTGTTTCCAAAGCACAAGCAATGCTGTGCTCAAGTACAGCATTCAGCTGCCAGGAATAGGTTCAAAGATGAACTCAACTGAAACCTGAAGAACAAATCCATCCTCTAGGGACACATTGATGGTACAGCTGTAAACCAGCTGTATCTTCCTCATTCCATTCTTAAAAATTTAGGAGGTCAAGTTTGTAACTGAAACAGCTTACTTGTCTCCTCATCTCACTTCATTCTTCCCTCCAGTGTCTAAGACTGTCATTGGTGGTCAGGAGAAATGACAGAAGTAGAATTAATGAAACCTTTTCAATTTTGCTATTCAGCATGCAATGCTCTGGTGTTTTTGTTAATACCTGACATGATTATTGCAGAATTTGGTTAGCTGGGGCTGATTGATGAATATAGTTCTCACTTCCTCTTGATCAGCTAGGGAAGTTTTCTCTGAAACATCCTCTGTCTTCTCATAGCCTGTAAAAACACAGCATGATTTTCCATATAAATAGATTTACTTACACAAGATTCAAAGCACTTCATGAGACAAAAAAGGACATTTATAGTGGATGTGAACTCAATGTATTTGCATTTCTCACAGGTCATGACCCCTGAAAAAACAAAATAGTTGTTTTTATATATTCAAGATGCTCATTAAAAGCCTACACTCCCCATAGACCATCCTTACCTTGTAAAGATCACTGAGAGTGGCATAACTGTGAGACCTGCCAGCTCCCTCTGCATTCATGATTGCATCTTATTAGGTTCATGGACTCTTGTATTGCCAGTTTGTTCCACTGTTCCCTAAACTGATCATTCTCCACCAAGGTAAGTCTTTTTTGTTTTGGACTTTGTAACTGGCATCAGGAACCTGGGGTTCCTGAAAGCTGATCTTATCAGTAGAGACCAAAGGGGAGAAGACACTGTTTACTGCATCCTATTCTGTCTTTTGTTTCCAGGTTCGCTGTGGCATGTAGCCTAGAGGCATCACCCTTCTCAGTCATCATCTTCCTGCTGTTAAATCTCAAGGAGAACAAGAATGGCATCTATAAGGCACTCACCAGGTTGAACCCCAGGTAAGCCGTGACTTTGCCACCTAGATCTCTCTCTCTACTCCTCTACAGCCACCTGCTGCTGCTTTGACCTCTTGTAGGTTCACCTTTTTATATGTGAGCTTTGTCAGGGACTCCTTGCTAATTCACAAAATGGTTTGGTTTGGAAGGAACCTTAGAGATCATGTAGTTCCAACCCTCCTGTCACAGGCAGAGAAGCTTCCAGTCAATCAGGTTCCTCAGAACACCACCCAGACTGGTCTTGAACACTTCCACGGATAGGGAGTCTGCAACCTCTCCAGGCAACTTGTTCAATGCCTTACCATGCTTATAGTAAAGATCTTCTTCCTAATATGTAATCTAAACCTACCCTCCTTAAGGTCATTACTCCTTGCCCTATCAATAAATGCCCTTGTTAAAAGTTCCTCTATAACCTTCTTGCAGGCCTCCTTTAGACACTGCAAGGGTGCTAGAAGATGTCCTCTGAGTCTTCTCTCCTTCAGGCTGAACTCCCTCAGCCTGTCTCCATACACGTGTTCCAGCCCTGTGATTAACTTAGTGGCCCTCCTCTGGACTTGCTTCAATAGGTCCATGTCTTTCTTATGCTGGGGGCCCCAGAACTGGATTCAGTACTCCAGGTGGGGTCTCACAAGAGCAGAGAAGATGGGCAGAAGCACCCATCTGCCCACTGAGGTAATGACACCTGCACCTGCTGGTCATGTCTCTTCTGATGCAGCCCAGGATGTGGCGGGCTGTCAGGGTTCCAAATGCACATTGTCAAATCCTGTGAAGCCTCTTGTTCACCAATACCATCAAGTCCTTCTCCTCAGGGCTGCTGTCAGTCAACTGCCCACACAGCCTGTATTTGTGCTTGGGATTGACCTGACCCAGGTGCAGGACCTTGCACTTGGCCTTGTTGAACTTCATGAGGTTCACACAGGCCACCTCTAAAGACTGTCAAGGTCCCTCTGGATGACATCCCTTCCTCCTGCATGTCAGCCACATCACACAGCCTGGCACTGTTAGCAGACTTGCTGAGGGGTCACTCAATCTCACTGTTAAATCACTGACAAAATGTGAAAAAAGTCAGCTCCCATACTGACCCCTAAGGAATGCCAATTGTCACTGCTTTCCACTGGGCTGTTAACTGCAATTCTTGGAATGCAACCATTCAGCCATTTCTTTATCCACTGGGTGGTCCATTCATCAAATCCATGTGTCTCTAGAGACAAGGATATTGTGTGGGACAGCAAAGCAAATGCTTTGCTTCACCCAGTCCTTCTGTCACCTTGGCTTGATTTTGTGCTCATTGTGATGGACCAATCTTTAGCTGGAAGGATGTGATCATTGGAAACCAAGGCCATTAAGCTGGTTAATCTTAATTGGTTGGTCTCACTGGTTAATGAGATTCCTTCACTTGGTCCAGATTTTCTTGGTGACACTAGCCAGAGAAGTGGCATCAGTGTATTCTTCATTTTGTGTGTGCTTAACTTGAAATAGTTTTATTAGACTCATTGACATCCTAGCACCTGCCTCCACTAGCCAGTGGAAGCTGAGCTTTCCGTATATTCTTCTGTGAAGAATCTTGTGCCAGCCTGCATCCCAACCTTCATCTGTAAAAGGGGACACCACTGTATTCTTCCCTCCAAAGGCTTTTCACCAATGTTTTGTCAACCAGTCAGCCACTACACTGCTGACAACAGGCCCAAGCAGTCTTCAGGCTGGAGCTTGTAAAGTACCAACAGGTACACCATAAATCAATCACCAAGAAGTCTTAATGGTGATTGCTACCAATACTGTGTGTATACAGTTTCTTGTTAAATATACACTGTTCATTCTGTATGAGAACAAGAAAATGACACTTAAAATATATTATAATGCAACTGAATACATCAGAACCTATAGCATGTCAAGGATAATTAGGGCTGTATATGAAAATTTAATGCTTATTTCTAGCACGTTTCATAAATGCCTGCAAAGGTGTTAGGCAAAACCCAAGCCATTATCCAGTCCACTGGCCCAGTACACTGCCTCTTACCTATTCAAAATACATTTCAGACACTACTTTGCAAGGTCACATCTCCACACATTAAGAAAAGGCTCAGCAGAAACTTTTTATTTCATCCCATTTCCCATTCATAATTCACAGACTCTATTATGACACAGGAAATCCCCACTACTACATTCACCTCTGCAATTTTTCTATTTCCTTCCTTACCCAATGAAAGGCACACACATTCAAACATCAGTATTTGTCTCAAGAAGTCTCTTCAGAGGAAGGACAGCCAGCCTAACAGACTTTACAGGTGCCAACAAAACACTCCAGGAACGACACAAGCTCATTTGGCAGCCTTACCCAGCAAAAAACCCGTAACATCTTCAATAACAACAAATTGCTAATAAATAAGTAACCAATGAAACAAACAGCCCTCAAACCAATTAGAGCTTCTTTCAACAAGAGCACCCATTGAAGTCCATATTTTGATTCCAATAATAAATTTGGAAGAAGCATCTCTCTTGAAACACTCAATATTTGTAGGGACTCCTCCTAATCCAGTCTTGATTAAAAAGTTTCTATATTAGTAAAACAACAACAGTAAATTCCATACCCCTAATTTTTCCTTTAGGTAGGGTAGTTTAAGACTTTCAGCTTTCATTCCTTCAAACAGTCTCATTTTCACTACAAGTTTGTAATGTTACATACACATATACTACAATATGGAAATAAAGGGAAGGAAAGAAAACCCTCAACCAAATTGCCAAAAGGATTTTAATACACCCTTCTTTATTGTAAAAAAAAATCTTTTTTATTCTCTAAGTAGAGCTTTCAAAACCTTTGAAAACTGATGCTGTAGCCAAGAACCTTATACAACTAAGTGCTGTGGTTTAACCTGGGAGCCAGGTAAACACCACACAGTCACTCACTCGCCTACCCCAAGTGCTGAGGCAGAGAATCAGAAAAAAAGGTAAAACTCACGAGCTGAGATAAAAACAGCTTAATAAGACAGAAAAAAGAAGGGAAAATCATGATAAAAGAACATACAAAACAAGTAATGCACAATTGCTCACCAACCACTGACCAATGTCCATCCAGCCCCTGAGCAGCAGGCTGCCAGCCCCCGGCCAACTCTCCCTGGTTTTGCTGTTGATACCAAAAGGTCTGGGATATCCCTTTGGTCATGGCAGGCAGCTGCTCTGGCTGTGTCCCCTCCTTTACCTTCTGAACTCCCAGCCTCCTCCCTAGCCGGGCAGAACGAGATGATGACAAATCCTTGATTTAGTGTAAGTGCTGCTCAGAAACAGTGGAAACATCAGTGTGTTATCAACATTATTCTCAGCCTAAATCCAAAACACAGCATTGTATCTGCTGCTAGGAGGAAAACTAAGTCTATCCCAGCCAATGCCAGAATAGTCTGTTTGCAAGCTCATATTTCTGAAGCACATGGTATAGTTCAAAGATGGAATCTCTATGAAAAAGAAAGTGCCTTCAGAATTATTTGTTGCAAAGCCATGACTGAGTTTCAATGACAGAATAGGCACTGGGAACCTGACCCATCAGTCCATTCTCCTGAGGATTCAGAGCACAGAAGGAAATTTAAATGACCTGCTTGAACCTGCTGGTACCACTGAGATGGCCAAGCCTGTCTAGAACTAAACCGAGATTTTTCCCTGTTGTGAAACACTGGGATCAAAACACACTTTGCACAAATAACCCCCAGACACAAGTGACTATAATGATCACTACATCTGGTAAAATGTTATATAGTCCTAAAGACCATAAGCAGAAATACCTAAGCATACATCAGGCACTACAAAAACTGACAGTCTGCTGAAGACAATCTGATGACCACTACAGAATTTCAAAATATATTCTTCATGTGAAAGACGTCTCATTTTACCCCAGTTCACCTTCACCTAGATTTTGTACAAGAACACCAACAAGAACTAGTTATTACCTACTAGTTTTAGTAGGCAGCATCATGGCATCTCAACTCTCTGTCCTTTCTCAATGACCTATACAGTTCACTGAACTCCACCAACACAGAGAAGGATTAATGCTTCAATCTTCAGAGAACCCTAATAAGACTTGAGAAGAACAATTCCACTTTCCCAGAACCTCTCAAAAGAAACAGAATTACTTGAATGATCCAATTTCATATTATTTAATGGATGCATATATTAACTGTGAAGCTATATATAGCTAAAATAACCACTGTTAGTTACTGTATTTAATAAAGCTTTATGTAGGCCACACTACTAAAAAATTCCCCTTGTGCTTTGCAATTGCAGAATACATGACACCAATTTCCTACATTTGTTTAAGAGGGCCAGATCTTCTGTGCCTTGAGAGAGACTTAATTGATACACATACCACTTCAAAGTGGTAAGCAGCACCTATTTCTTGCAACAGGATAACAGACGCAAAACATGGTTAAACCTGTTAAACCTATTAAAACATGCTTGGTTATCCTTCACCAGCCATGAAGAAATTTGGAAGAATGGCACAAAATCAGTAGTTCCTTTTTGCTCAAATTCTTTTCTCTATGCAGGTAGCATATTGGCTTACAGACCTTAAAACACCTATAATTTTTATTTTGCAATCATTTACAGACTGTAGTGTCAATTCTTCTGTGCAACTGTGGACCAATTTTTGGGAATGCTACATGTGCACATCGTTCTGACAGTTCTGATTCAGTTTGTTTCATCTGAGCAAAACATTTGATTTTTTCTAATAACATTATCACTATCACTTCATGTGAGAGAGAGCTTAGTTCTTTCTGAGATGGTGTTCAAGGCAGTCCAGCCTGGTAAGGTAGTTCATGATCCATGGAAAAGGTCTCTGAAGCAGGAATTAGTTGCTGCAGTGACAGGAGAGAAAAGTCAGATTTTAAGCCCAAAGATACAATACAAAAATTCTAGACTAAGGCAAGTAGTCCTGTCTGTCAGACCCTCACCCCCACCTTAGTCTTAGGCTAAGGAATGGTCCACACTATGACAGAAGTCATGGAAGCTGTTGTTTGTGATTACAGCATTTCCAGAGTTCCAAGAACACAGAGGGACCCTGCCAGTAACAACTCTGCACTGTGGTAAGACTTTGCCAGAGTTCTCTGAAAGAAGCTTTATCATCACTTGGCATAGTGCTTATCTAAGAGACTTGGGCTGTTGCCAGAACTAGGGTTTGACAGTTCCTTTATGTCCCTGTCAAATACACAGCAGTGTTTTAGAAAACACTCTGTTTTAGAAAAAAAAAAAAGAAAAAAGTTCTCTGTTTTAGAAAACAGTAGCATTTATAAAGAGCTGTTTAGAAATGGCAAGTATGTAGTGTAAATGTATGGTGTAACTGGACTTGGAATCACTCATCTCAAAAAGAAAAAAAAGAGACTAATTGATGTTGGTGGTTTCACTGTGAATTATATCTAAGCAAAGACTAACTATAGATCAAATTAATTACTAAGTGTCACATTAATATAAGAATAAGAAAACAGATTTCAAATTTTTTTGAGTAGTACTATATATATGGTAAAGTACAGTATGAGTCATATAGAATCAACTCAACTGGTATAATAAAAAACTATCATGGCATTTTGCAAAAGTTAAGTTTCTTAAAAGATGGTTTATACCTACTGTCAGTCCTAAAGGAAGTAGTTTTGGTAAGCTTCTTAAACCCAGTATTTAACTGCTTCACAGTCATTCAACCTTGAAAAATAAACCAGACTTTTTCTTTTTTTCCTTTTATTGCAATTGTAAATCTTAGATAGCCAGTTACCTTTAGGAAACACCACATTTATTCCATTAATAACCATTAAGAGTTCTGGAATTAGATCATTTTAAAGAGAGCATCCATCTTCCCAATTTATTTATGCAATGCTCAGCTTGCAGTGAAAACCAATTGTCTGGAACAAGGGTAAGTGAAAAGGAATTGAAATTAAGCACTGAAAAATTGGACGTTTAACTAGTCTCATTATGTGCATCTACTAATCACTGTGAGTATACAGGACTGCTGCTCTGGTTGTAAACACATTTACAACCAGAAGTGTTCCTGAAAGGATGCACTTTCTCCCTTTCTTCTTAGAAAGATGCATCCTTCCATTTCTTTGCCACTAACATTTCCTAGGCAGAGGCAGAGCCAGACCTCCTACAAACCTACTTTTGATGGAGGAAGGCATCAACATGGTAAAACTGCAAAAGAACATCCATCTAACAGCCCACTTCTAATCTATGATTCTTTGTGCTTTTCCTTGCACAAAAGTGAAATAAAATATTCTTTGTTTGGAAGAAGGAAGAAAGAGACAGGGAGGAAGTTTCTGCCTACCTATACCAAACAAAGTACAACAAAACAAACAAATCAACTGGATATATGGTTTAAGCAAGGAAGCTTTCAGACAAGGGGATAAATCCAGCAGAACTGCCTCAATACTTCTTATGCCATTACCGGGACATTGTTATTGTTACCTACAGCAACCAAAAATCACAGGCAGCCCCAACACACCGCTGCTTCGGGGTCCACGATTTCAAATGTTACTTTTGCATAAAATATAGTAATGTAATTCCACAGGAACGATTCTTTTCACAAAGCAGCTGCTGACACGTTACCTGGGGTTAAATAAATCCACTTAGGCACGAGACTTCAGCGCTGTCCGAAGCCTCCTGGCACAAGCCGTGTATCAGAAACTCTTGTTTCTGATGGTCAGCGCACACGTATATGTCACACACAAAAGAGGGATTCCGGATTATTCCTGGGCCGAGGACCCCAGGCCCTGTGCCCCCGCTGCCGCCTGGGGCCGGCGGGCCGAGCACCCACACACCCCGGGGAAAACGAAACCACCGCTGCCATCGCTGAGGGGCAAAACGCTGCGCGGGGCTCACCGGATGTAGACAACCATAAATACGGGGCCTCCCCGACAGCACCGGCAGCTCTCCTGCCCCAGGCTGGGGTCGCTGCCGCCGCAGCCCCACCGGGGGCGCACGGCACGACCGGAGACGGGGCTGAGGAGCGCGGCGGCGGCGCGACACCGGCTCCCACCGCCCCCTCCCGGCCAGGCGGCGCAGCCCCCGCCGCGGCTCTGCGCCGGAACGCCGGCCGGGCTCCCCCGTCGCTCCCTGCGGGCGCGAAGAGGCGGGCGGCTCTTACCCTCTGCGCGGGAGCGGATCTCGGACACCGTTTTCTGCACCGTCGGCATCGCCGGGGCGGTGGCGCGGCCGCCTCCCTCCAGCGGCGCGCCCTGCACCTGCCGCCCGCTGGAGCGCGCCCTGCGCCGCTGCGAGGCCCGGGGTGAGGGCGGCGGGTCCCGACGGCGGCGGCTCCTCCAGCAGCCCGAGGCGGCGGCTCCGGCAACCCGAGGCAGCGCCTCCCTCCGGCTGCGCCCGTCCCCGCTGGCGCCGCCGCTGCTCACTGACAGCCGCGGCGCCCGCGCTCCGCACTCGCCGGCCCCCTCCGGAACCTACCAACTCCGCCCTCCCCCCCCGTCTCCCTGTCCCGAGGCGTCCCGCCGCTATCTCCCTGTCCCCCAGGCTCGGGCTCGTCGGGTCACCGCGCCTAACTGGGCAGCGGCACTACGGCGGTGTGTGTCCCGCCTCTGGAGCGAGCAAAGGGCTTCCGATGCGCCCCCCACCCCGTGACGCGGGGGGAATGGAACGCGCCGTGCCCTGGGCCGCTGCCCGGCGCTGGGGGCGGGCGGGGGAAGCCCCGGGCAAGGTCGCCCGGTGTCTCCGGCAGCGGCGGCGGGCGGGACCCGTGACGGGGCGGGGAGGGCCGGGGCCGGGCGGGGTGAGCGGGGCCCTGCCGGGAGTGCGCAGCCCGGTGGCCTTGCTGGGGGGCAGAGATGGGGGGCAGCGGGCCCGGCGGCGAGCCGGCAGAGCTGCTCAGGCGTGATTGTGTGCAGAGCGACTCCCCGACTCCCGCCCTCTCTCTCGTACGGTGCTGAGCGAGGTGGATGTGGAGCGAGGGGCGCGGCGGGGGCTGGGAGGCGTTCATCCGGAGAGGGAATTGAAACCCTGTTCCATAGCCCTCATTCAGGCGAGGAGAGTGTTTGTGCCACGCTCTGTTTGACAGGCAGCCTTCAAACTCTCGCCCGACTTCTTATTTTTAGTCTCAGTCAGGGTGCCGCAGCTTGACAGCCGTGAGTCAGTGTGACTCCGAGCGCTGCTCCCGAGCGGGCTGTTGGAAGGAGGTCCCCGCCGCAGATGCCTCGGGCGGAAGCAGCAGCAGCAGCAGCAGCAGCAGCGGCACTTTCACTTCGGCACTCACTGTGAGCGTGACTCTGGGGTGACGGCAACAGGCTGAGCAGTGCGCCTGCCGCATGCTGCCCCCCTGCCTCCCGAAAAACTGCCACAGCCAAAACAGCATGCGGGAGAAAATAGGAAAGGGGATGGTGGAGGCAGGTCTGCTTGGCATAGTCATGTCTTGCATCTGTTTCAGTCGGGCATAAAGCATACTGGCTGGCTGGAGGATGATGGAATGGAATAAAGCTACTCTTGTCTCGTGAATCTTGAGAGGATTTGAGGCTGACGTGTCCCCTAAAGGCCACCATTGTGTCCTCAAGAAAGTACATAACACAGATTACAGATGTAGAATTGCTGCTGTTTTCACTATAGAGGATATACACCCACTATAAGAAAATTATATATATATATAGTCTTTCTTGACAGCAACAGAGTGAACATTTGATAAAATTGTATAAAATTTAATCTTGGTAAATGGATCAAGTAAAACATGTAGATGTTGTTGGTGTTTAGGGTTTAGTGATGGACCTGGCAGTATTATGTTAATGGTTGGACTCAGTGGTGTAGAGGTCTTTCTCAGCATTAATGATTTTATGATTCTATGAAGCAGTGCTTCATTCATGGAGGAAAGTGAACCAAGAATTTGTTTTTCTTCAATGCTGAGCTCAGATATCAAGGAAGAGGAATAATTTGCTTCAGAGAAGACTGCATTAGGGAATAAATACTGTGGGTTTCTTTCAAGTCACCGGTCAGAAAACCTGCTCAAGAGTGTCCTTCAAAAGACAGTGCTCTTCTGCATCATCCTGTGCAGCAATCTGTGTGGGTTGTCTGTGTTTTTGTGTGTTTTGAGGTTTTTTTCTTTCTTTTCTGAACCAGAAACAAGGATTGTAGAAGGATGCCTCTTCATGCATTCTTCTGGTAAAACAAAATGCCGGGAAACAACATGCATTGCTCATCCAGTTTTAAGAAATGCTCAGTGTGGGTCAGTCAGCCGTGGGCAGTCTTGGCTGGTGCAAATTACTTTCAGCAAGAAACAGCTTCTAGTTTTCTGTGACATTCCATTGAAGCCTGACTGAAGCAGTGATTTAGGGGACTCATATATATATATATATATATAAACCTCCCAGCATCAATAGGGCCTTTTTGTGAAAGAGAATCTTGAGGGGGCTGGGAGTGGTGGTTTGCAATTTATAGCAGCTTCACTATTGTTAAAAGGCTGCAACCAAATTGTGAAATTCACTAAAAGTCAATATACATGCCAGTCAACATGCATTCCCCCCAAATTACTGCAGTGCTGGTGACAAATAGGATTGTCACTTAAATCCACATTTGGATGCTGTTTTATGTCTAAACTGGGTTTTTTGACTGCAATATCCCTGGCAAGTGGTGCTTATTACTGATACCTTTGGGCAGCTGGAAGTGTACCCTCTTGAGAACAGAAGATACTATAACAATGCTGCCAAGTGTAATTTAAAATTGTGAATAGTTATTTTACAAATAAGGCCACTATCCACCTCACAAAACAGCACAACAAAAAAATTACTAGCCTTAATTTTGGTATACTTTTGTGTACTCTGAGTTACTGCGAAACCTTAAAAGTCTTTAAAAAAACAACAACCAAACCTTTTTTGTAGTTATAGCATGAGTAATATTTGAAAGAATGAGTAAGGTTTTTTAAATCTTATCAGTTAAGAAATTCTCAAATTTTTCAGGTTTTCTTGTACAAAATCTCAATGGTAAGATAAACATGTTTAACCATTTAGTTACACAACAGACAGTTAAACCAGATGTCATCCAAATGAATGAAACTCAGCTGCTATATTTCCTAACAGTCCCCATCCACTTGCAACATTACTCCAGGAGAAGCACAGTAGTGTCTGTTTCTTCTGCATTTCCCCTACGTGATCTGCCAGCAAAACCAGCTGGCCCTTGTGTTTATTTCTTTCCTTTGCAAGACAACTGTATGAACTCCACCCTTTCACCTCTTCTATGTAAATGGAACCTGTGTCACTCAAATTTCCAACTCCACATTGCACCCTTCCTGTTTTGATACAAACAGGTCAGAAAAGCCTTCTGCAGCTTTTTAAGCTGAGAGTATGCTTAGTTTTTGCACTTGAAAATGTGCTCTATACTTAAGGAATCCAATATTTAGCTTTGGATCATCACTTGTTTGGAATGTACATGACAGGATTGCAAAACAGAAGCAAGTCATTCTGCTTTCCAACACAGCTATAAATTAAACAATATGCCTATATTCTGCTTTAAAGATTAGATGACACTCTTAATTGAGTTTTCTCTTCAATTTCAATGTGTATTTTGAAATATGTGAAAGCTCTGGTGAAGCAGATAGAAATTTATTAGCATTAATTTATTAGCACACCCTACCTTTTGGAACAAAAGATGACAGAAACCTCGTTTTTAAAATATATGCAGAAAAATTGCATATTCATTGAGAAGAATAAGTTATTTCAGACATAAAATGTCTTGCAATGACAGCTGAAATGTTGAGCTAGTAAAAGAAAATTGTGAAAGGATACACGTTTATACATATGTCAAAAATATCACCTCCACTACTCCATAGTTTGATGATTTGACTGAGCTGTGATGATCCAGTCTTACATCACCATTTCATCTGTAATGGCTTTCAGGGGTGACTACTACACCCAAATCAGATCTGTTCTTGAAAATGGTATAAGCACTTACTTTATTAGAAAATATAGGCATTTCCATTCTTTCTGATTTACTAACTGTGCACTGTAGTAGCCTACCAGAGTAGGAAATACTCCATATAAAATAACTGCATATATAAAGCAGGATAAATTAGTTCTGCAGGCTTGAAGTTTTCACAAACTTGACACACATAAAATTTTAGTCTAGATTTTCCAAGTAATGCTAATAATTCATATGAATTTTCAGGGTGCAGTTTCCCTTTGTGATATATTGATAAGTGGCCAGGTTTCATACAGTAGTGGAAGGGAAAATTAATACTGTAACTTTTTAACTTTTGCTGCTTTTCCAGAGCTTTGTGGAAAGGATTTCTGGTATATGTCTTTTTCTGCTTCATAGTGCAGGAACCGATGGCTGTGCTATTAATCTCAAACTCTCATAATTCTAAACCATTACTTTTGTAATTGAATATACAGGATACTCCCATAGAATAGAAAATGTCTAATGAAATTTTATAAATAACTACATCTAAAATTCAAAAAGATGTGGGGAAGCAACCATTTTAGATCAGATGAGTCTGTAATTTACTAGAAGGCTATGTATGATATTGCTGAAGGCAACTAGTTCTGTGCTCAATGGAGCAGTAGCTTTTTTTTTTTTTGCTTTCTTTGACCCTCTGAAAGGTTAATGATTACAGATTTTGTGTACTGATTTTTAAATCCATTCTGCATATGTTTGAGCAAAAGCTTCTGCTAACTATATATAAGAGAGATCAGATTAAGTGCTTTAAAATTCTTCCTGAAACCATTAAAATGTTAATTAGTTTATTTACAAAATGACGTTAGCTCATTTTTTTCTAAACTTTGGAATTTCTCATGTTATGTTTTATCTTCTCAGGTAAAAATATCTCCAAATTTTTAAAAAATATTTGACTTTGCGGATATTTCAAATATTTCTAGTGAAATTCTTGACAGTTATTTTGGTGGTTTAACAGGAAACATCAAATCTTCTGTTTGCCCACATGTTACATCTGTGAAATTTTCATTATAGAATGTGCTTTTTTCATACAAGCCAGTGTAAATTTATGTTGATCGTATCCTTTATGATTATGAAGTACAAAACTTCTCCTTTTCTGAGGCAAAACATGTTAATAAAAGAAATATCAACCCCCTGAAGTGGATATTTAGACATAGAACATGCCACAAATCACATTAAATAATTCAATCTCCCGGCTGATTTATAGAAACCTGTGAAGGCATTCCTGTTAGTTTCTCCCTCAGCTGCTGTAGCAGTACCTGACTGCATAAACAAATCATAGGAAAGCAAGAAAACCCCAGACAAACAGAAACAAAGCAGATCCAGGTGTAGCAGATAGAGATGCTACATCTGTATATCCTGTTCTTTGTAGATCAACTTCCATACCTCAGACTAAAGATCCTTTACTCAAATTTTCTTTATACTCCTATACATTCATGTTCGTGGCACTGAAGGAAAAAAATACTTACTCATATATAATTCCATGGGATAAAACCAAACTCATGGTTGCTTGTAATGGAAGTGTGCAAGCACATCTTCTCTGGTGTGCATCCTGTAATACTGTGTGGCAGCATCATTTGCTGCAAGCACATCAGACTTGCAAGTTCCTGGAAAGTTGTGATCTCACATGCTAAATGGAATTGTGGTAGTTGGAAGCAGTCAGCCTAGATGTCCACACTGGTGCAATACATTTATGGCCAGTTCTTAGTCTGTTTTGTAGCTTGGCCTTGAAAAACAGTACAGATACTATTAAATGTGCCATCAGGAGCATTCCTTTTGGTCAATAAAGTTAGTGTATCAGTAGTTCTTTAAATCTACTTCATTATCCTTTCCTTTCATAACTTCATTTTTACACGTGAAGGGAAGGAAAGTTACTCTTTATCTTTTCCCAAAACAGGATTTGCTAGAACTCAAATTGCAAGAATGAGGGATGGATATAGACAGAGAGGCTACATAGGAAGAGATCTCTGGAGACCTCTGCTGTCTTCTGTCTGTGGTGCCATATACGTTAGGAGTTGTCACACATGACTATATGACTTCCACATTTTCAACTTTAACTTTGGAAGCTTTCATTTATCTTTTGAACAGAGATTTTTTTTTTTTTTTTTTTTTTTCAAAGGCATGTAGTAATAGGACAAGGGGAAGTGGCCTTAATCAAGAGGGGAGGTTTAGATTAGATATGAGGAAGAAATTCTTTTCTGTAAGGGTGGTAAGGCACTGGAATAGGTTGCCCAGGGAGGGAGATTGTGGACTCCTCATCTCTGGAGGTGGTCAAGACCAGACTTGATTAGGCTCTGAGCAACCTGGTTTAGTGGAAGGTTTCCTGTCCATGGCAGGGGGTTTGGAACAACAATATCCTTAAGGTCCCTTACTATTCTCTTATGATATTAACATGAATAATGCCATGCCTATCATAATGAGGCCCTGGCCTCAATATTGCTAAGAATAGTGCTTAGCCCTTCAGAGGAAGTCAGAGAATCAAAGAATCAGATGATAAATTGAGTTGGAAGGATCACTGAGTCCCATTTCTGATCCTCCCCCTGTCCCAAGAGTGACACCATGGGGCTGAGAGCATTGTCCAAATTCTTCTTGAACTCTGTCAGGCTTGGTGCTTCCACGAGGAAGAGATCAATGTCTGCCCTTCCCTTCAGAAGGAAGATGCAACTGCAATGAGGTTACATCAGTCCCTCTTCTCCAGGTTGAACAGACCGAGTGACCTCAGCTGCTCTTCATGTGGCTTCTGCTCAAGGCCTTCACCATCTTTCTTGCCCTCCTTTGAATACTTCATAATATTTTAATATCTTTCTTATATTGACCAAAACTGCAGACAGGACTCGAGGTGAGGCTGCCCCAGCCCAGAGCAGAGCAGGACAATCCCCCCCCTTTCCTGGCTTATGATGCTGTGCCTGATGCCCCCCAGGACAGGGCTGTCCCTCCTGGCTGCCAGGGCACTGCTGGCTCATGTTCAACTTTCTGTTGACCAGGACTGCCATGTCCCTTTCTGTAGCACTGCTTTCCAGCCTCTCATTCCCCAGTATGTCTGTATATCCAGGGTTTCCCCATTCCAGTTGCAGAGTCTGGCTCTTTCCATGTTGAATTTCATTTGGCTGGTGATAGCCCAGTCAGTATTTCAGGAGTTCATATGGTGGGTGACTGCTCAGTTTGTCAAGGTCTCTCTGCAGGCATTCAAGACCATGTAAGGCTGGGCTGAAATGATCATCATCTTGGGTTTCCATGGTCTTAAGTCATAAATATAGGGCCACAGTAGAGGCAGTTTCTTACAGGACGGCCAGTGCCTACCTGCTGGACCTCACAGGACCTTGTCGTGATATAACTGGTAAACTGGCTAAACAGGAAGAGCAGTCATGGAAGAGCAGGCAGTTAAAGGGGAACATGAAAGTGAAGGTCTGCATGTGACTCTCTTGAAAGTCAGTCACAGCTGAAGAAAATAAGGAAATTCATCATGCCTGAAAAAAAAAACCAAACCAAAAAGGCAAAGATTTGAACTTTTGTCAGGCTATTGGCCTTCACAGTGGGTTCAAGGCTATTGTAGCATTCTGCAGGCATTCCTTGATGTTTCTGAAGCTGTGGCAAACACACAAGTATACTTATTGCTCAGCAGACAGAAACAGTCATGCTGATAGTTTGGGTATAGTGTTGTGCTGAGCGGATTTATCCACAAGGAAGATGGCACAGGAGCAAGCACTGTTGGCACATAAAGAAAATGGATCAGGGAGAGTGTGGCCAGCCAGATGGCCTCTTTGTGGCTGATCACATGCTTATGCAAATACTAGATTAAAACCACAGAAGAGAAACAAAATGCAGATGTTTATACTAAATTGGTTTCTTCTGTGAGGGCAAATCTTATAAGAAAAAGCTAAAAAGGTAATGACTGGTAGCACACACAGGTCTTAATTACACAGCATGACAATTTAATTCTGCTGTTCAGTGATTACTTTCACTTTAAGAAATCAGTGGAAATTAAAGTTATATAATTTTACATTGATAAAAATAGTAGAATTCATTGCTATTTTCCTCCATTTCATGCTGGCTTTAACACTTACAATTTTAAAGATGTTAAGACACTGCGTATGGAATAACTGGGTCGTGAGGAAGGCTGCTGAAATTTAAATTGAAAACAGCTGGGATACTTTTCCAAAAAACTGTTAAAATACTTGTCTCCAATTAGATACATGTTTTTGGGAGAACAAGCAGGGGGAATAAAGAGAACATATACCACAATAAATGCTTTCAGTTTTACAGGCAGTCAGTTACAGAAAGCACTGATAAGAGATTTAAGTATCTATCCTAATATCAAGGCAGAGATAGCTAAGAGCTCTGATAGCAGGCATATTCAAATATGAATAAAGAAAATCATAAACCAGAAGCTCATTATCAGTCTAAAATCCACTAAAAAAATATCTGTTAAAGAAAGCAATGTAGTGCATGAGTCAGCTCTGTGTTTTGAGGAGAGTGAGCAGGTGTCACTCTCTGTAGTAGCAGGGCAGTACAGTGGGCACTGCCTGTAATGCCCTCCTGCAGTGTAACAGATTTGAGGTTGGAAACTGCTCTCTGTGCCTTCTTGTCGCTTCCTGATTTCACTGCATCCAAATATGAGCAGCCAGCCTTTGGGAGAGAGAAAATGGTGTGGTGAGAGATTCCTATTTTAAATATTTTCAGATTGTTTAGTTGAGAAACTGCAAAACCTTTGCAGACATGCAGCTGATCTGCCTAATTGTCAGAGGAATATTTTATGACATTGCTCAAAAAAAGGTGAGAATAAAGTCAACTTGAAATTGGGCAAGTCATGACTCCAAACATCTGAGCTTGCAGATTCTCAGTGCAGGCAGTATTTGACAGCCAAATCTCTGAAGGTTACACCATTTGCTGGGATTTGAAGGACGGAGCAGGATTCCCCTCTGTGCTACCTTTTCCCAGTGTCTTTCCCAGATCAGGAGGGAATGTACTAGATTAACATTGAATGACTAAAAAAATTAAACTTCCTATGTTTTTCAATTTCACTTTTGGAGAAAATTGCATGAGGAGGATGAGGCGTGATTGCAGCACTGAGGACTGGAGTCAGGAAATAGTTGTAGATAGGGAAGGTAGGAGTAATGAAAGGAGTAATGAAACATTGTACAAGGCAAAGGAAGAGAGAGGAGTTAAAATAATGGACAAAGTGTCTTAAGCTATCCAAGTACACCTCTTTAAGACACCAAGAAACTCATGCTTTCTACACACTCACGGGCAAATGTCTGGTATTTGATATTGGGGTTGGTACTTGTCCTACTCCTTGGTTAAGAGCTTCAGTTCTTGAGCTGTGAGTAATAACCAAATTTCCAACTCTTATGACAAATCAGATTTGAAACTCAGGAGTGTCAGAATACTAATGATGTTCATGGCACACTTCATCAAACCATTCCAGGAGAATGTTAGTCTGCCTGTAAAAGAATAACTTTGACATTAAAGTTGTCAGATGGTTTAGATTGAAATCTAATAATTTTAATGAAAACTGAAAATAACCTGCATGACGATTTTTTAATCTTTGGCTCTAGAATGCCTGCAAAAACCTGGGAAGTTTTACTGTAAGAGTTACAGAATCAGTTTGTCCTGACTTGAAAGTCACAGTATCCTGGCTGCCTGTTGAACCTTACAGGCTTTAAACTTTGGTCACAAACCACTTTTCCCAACTTCCCAAAGTTTTGTTTCCCTATGCTTTTATAAAAATTTTCTATTAATATATTCCTTGTCCTACAGTAAAAAGAAAACCTCATAATTAAATCTTGGACATGCTAAACTTGACAGTCCTTGCTAAAACTTGACAGTTCTTTTTGCTATTAAGCTTAGATGTGCAAGGATACTGCCCAGATATTTTTTTTCAGTAATTTTAAACCCATTGTGTTATTCTGTAGTTGGTAGAAAAAATGAAAAACCTGCTTCTGCCTAAAAAGCATAGTGCCAAATAATACTAGGCTATGTATCAGTATTATTCCTCAATGATGTGACCTATTGCACTACCCATTTCCTTTCTGTCTCCTCTAGAGTAAGGTGGCACAATTAAAAAAAAAAAAGATGAAGAGCAGAAGAGCATTCTCATGTAATCTTTAGAAGAATGGAACTCTTAAATGAAGAATATAATTATGCCTATTTCTATGTTTGATGCTGATGACATGGTATTTTACTTTCTAATAAAGTCTGTCTTCAGCATTCATTTAGCTTTGCAATATCACAATAAAGAGAGATATAAAGCTACCTAGATAGAAGGGCAGCTGCAATATGTTTTAAAAAAAGAACATTCTGTCATAACTTGTTTCAGGAACTTTAGAACAGCCAATGTCAGGAACTAAAACATCCAACTTTCAGTTGAACAGTACCTTATTGTTCACACACACTATATCTAGCCTATACTTAGTTGCCCAGAGGTAATATTTACCATTATAGGACAAGATTATTTTGATCTGTGTTGGTGTATTTGTAAGTATTTACAATGTCTATTCCCTTTTATGTAGGTGATAAATACAGACTAATCTGGGGAATAAGGTCATTGCTCACATATCAAAACCTTGCAACACTGGGTCCTTATGAAATATTCTAACCATGTGTATTTATGAAATAGTTTTGTTTAAGAGTGTACTCAGCCAACGTTTGCATGACCTTTAAACAAAATAATGTCGTTGTGCTGGTTTCATTGCAAAATGAAAACATGTAGCATGATAGGAGTCTCTGAAAAGCTTTGAAGGAGGTTCTGATACAGAGCAAGTGAATGTGTAACATGACAGATGCCCCTTCCTTTGTATTGGCAGTGAGAATTCATGTTTTATCTTTGAGATGTTTGACATGTCAAAAAATATCCATCTTTTTTGGGTAATCAGCAGTGTAAAAAAATTATTTAGCTCATTCTTCTGCCCCCTTTTATTTATGTATCTTCACACCATAGCAATTTTGCATCATTCTATTTCTGATTTTCAGAAATAGAACTTGCTACTATTAAATCTCTATATGCATGTCCTCTATTACTTTATTTATATCTTCACAAACCAGATTAACTCCAGATATACTCAAATAAAGGCAGTGGAGTGAAATCAAATAAAAAGAGCATTGACTAGCAAGTGTAATGTTAGAAATGCATGCCAGAAGCCAGGTGTATATCCTACATTCATCCAATGCACTGCTGTTACCTGACTGGATGACTTCACAGAAAAAAGTGATCACAGCTGTTATTTACTGAGTCCTTAGGACAAGTGGCTGTACTTTATGTACCTCTCCTCAGGTGTAGCAGGTTATCTGCTCTAAATCTGAATTTAGCTGAGAGTGACAATTTTAACATAAGAGACTTTGGAGGTAAATATGGGATTAATATTCCTGTGCAGATGGCATCACTCAAGGGTGGCAGCTTAGCAGAGTTCTTGGGATTGAAGCTTAAAATGTCAAGTATTATCTGGTCCATGCTTATGATAACTCTTCCCCAGAACTCAGAATTTCATAATGGTGTTGGGAATGTATAAAATGCTTTCTAATCTTCTGCAGACATTCAGCTAAATTCCTGACCAAATTTCTGGTATCAAATGAGATCTATTTCCTTCTGTAGTACAACTGTGTACTTTTTCAGCAGAACCTCTAAAAGCTCTTATAGACATTAATGGTCTTTAGTGAGGCTGCAGAGGTGTTTTACCGTGAGCAGGAAAATAGGACTTTTAAAAATCATCAGCAAAGAGGTATTTATTTTACTTTTTTGTTTTGTGGATTTTTTTCCTTCATACTATGAGCAAGGAAGCATTTTGTTTGGTTATTTTTTGTTGTTGGGTTTCTGGGGTTTTTTTCTCTTGTTTGTTTCACTCTCTAGTTGGGAGTTTTGGGTTTCAGTTTTTCTTTTGCTGAGTTAGGAAATGTTTTGTTTTGTTTTTTTACTATTCAGGAAGTGAATCTTTTTTGACAGGTCACAGCAACAAACTTCTGCAAGTACATGTTCCTCATCTTCTGCAGTGTTTTTCCATGTAAGATCTGAAAAGGTCACAAAAGTGCATGTTGTGTGCATTGTGCCTGCAGCATATGCTCTACATCAAAATTTCGTTGATAGTGTCCCATCATCGACATTGGAGGGCTTCTGTGTTGTAGAAATCACTAAGAGGGTAGCCACAGAACCTGAGTGCAACATCTCGCTCAGAGTCGGCATAATGGCATTACAAGGTCTGCAACAGCTGCTGCAGAGATATATCCGTGACTCATCTGAAATCCTACTATGAATAAAGCACTAATCCAGCATCATAACCTCTTCTGCTAGCCAAAGAAAAATGCTAAATATAAATAAATCTCTTACAGAATGCAAATGTAGGGGAAGGTTGGTAAGATTGCAAAAAAAGTCAAAAAGCTCTATTATCCCAAAAAAGGGAAATTGAAGAAGAAATTAAAAGAAGGTTTTCTCCAAGTCTTCTATTTCCATTTGTCTTCTAGATCTTTGGAAATCCTAGCATTTATTTAGACACCAGGAGACTAATCTAATGTTTATCTGAGAGAAAAGGATTGTAAAAGGTAGACTACCAAGTGAAATCAGTATTACATCAGATGTTTGGCAACTAAAACAGATGACTATTCAGGTTTTGAAACACAGAACAGTATTTAACCATGGTGGGAGTTTAACTAGTTAATCTAGTTGCTAAACCTCCACCAGCACCAGCAATACCTCTTGTACATTTTCTCTCTCTTACCAAGCTGAATTTGATACAAGGATATAAAGACAAGCTTCCTCTAAGCCAAAAAAAAAAAAATTGCTTTATACATTCTTTCAATTCTCAAACATCAGCCTGATGAAAAGTAGCTGTTCCTACTCAGAGAAATATGTACTGTAAACTTAGATCCAGAGACATCTCTTTGACTGTCACCTTTCTGTGCAATGCTATGGAGTAACTGAAATCAGTGTTCCTGAATGCAAGGATAATCATTAATAGAGCTGAATGCAGTTTGTGCAATGTCTCAATTTTAATAAGCTTATTTGTAGCTTTAAAACCTGCTGAGATGGTGATCTATTTATATCTCAGCAGTACTGCACACAGCTGCAGTGTACTTAGGACCCAGAGAACTGAGTGGTCTTGAACCCGAATGGAACTCTATGCAGAGCTGATTTAAGGGGAAAGTCTAGTTTGCCAAAGCAAAATACAAGAAAAACAAGGGGGAAAACTGGTTTTGCTAAAGCAGATGGTTTTCTGGGACACGAAAGAGAGAAAAGTAAAGGTGCTCCATTGTGGAAGAGCAGCATGTATCCAATTGATAGGATCCCTGTTTCATTAATTGTTTCCTTCAGTGAGCTAGAAGGCAAACATAAATATAGCTCCACATAGCACCTCTTATTTCCTGCAGTGATTTCCACAATTGTCTCTTTACTAGTAAACTGCAGCAGATAATAGCTTTTGGAAACAATTATAACATACTTAGTTTAGAAAAAGGTGAATAGTATTGCTTACTTTTCATTCTTCTCTTGTAAAGGATCAAATATAGAAAACTAAATACAACAACTTTTAAAAATAAAAGTCTATAAAATTATATATTATTTTACAGTCATGCTAAGCATTTTCTGTATATTTATGGAGAATTATTTTAATTGTGTAGATAAGTTGACTGTAATAGTTGACAATGTCACATGATTACTCAATATGCAGGGATAAAATACAAACTGCAATGGGTGCATAAATCAAAGCAATGACTCAGCATTCAGCTCATGACCTCTGCCTTAGTTTCCTAAAGGAAATGTGGCAATGAAAATAAATTTATCCATTTCTTTCATAGGGAAGGAAAAAAGAGGAACAGAAACCTGTTCAGGTTTCTGCAGGTGTTCTACCCAGTTCTCAGTTCTTGTGTGAGTGGCCAGCAGTTTCACTCCCAGAACTTTTGCTCTTATTGCCTTCCTCTTCCACAAGGGAGCTGCCTCTTACTACCTGGAAAGAAAACTGGAGCTTCTACCAGCAATGGCCACAGAGGGTGTCAGATATATTTGGGTAGTATGATCAGAGGCCAAGATAGAAGCAGGACCCATGTGAAGGGGAAGCAGAAGTGTGCAAAAGCACTGCATGGCACAAGTGTGTTGGCCACTGCAAAGCTCCTCTGCTCCAAGAAATGTTTGCTTGCACAAGGCTGAGAGAGGCTGTGAGAGCTGGATCCCCGTAGTAATGCCTGAAGAGTGGAGATAAGGCCAAGGAGACACATGCACTAATTGGATTCTTGTTGATTGCACAGGAACATAATCTTTACTGGGCTTTGAGATTAAATCATTCTGGGGATGGGGATGCTGTCACTGAAAAAGCACCTGCTATAAACTACATTTGACAGGTAATAAAATTGATATTATCAGCTGAAGTCCCTGCTTTGTACACACAGTTGAGAGTAAAAGAAGCAGTCCTGAGTTTAAATACAATCTCTAACCCAATCAACAGCTTTAGCATGCTCTTTTTTCTGTAAAATGAGAACTTGCTTTAATCCTATGCATGAAAATCTTCTGCTTCCATGGAAGACAAATGCCCAATTGTAATGTTGCACTATTTTTGAAAATAATACAAATTGCAAGACCAAAAGAAAAAAAAATAGCTGACAACAGCATATGTTCCATACATAATGATGGAACAGAAGGCAAAAAGTCCTTCTGAGTGGTCATTTATAAAAATTGAAGGCAAACATCCATTCATAGTGTAAAAGGGAGTACTGGGAACCCCATGCAATGCTGGTAATCACTTTCACAAAGATTAGTATAGCAAACTCATTCATTCCCCATCTGCAGCACTTATGAATTATTCAGTTAATCCTGTTTGAGAAGATAAATGTTGGATGTTATAGGAGCATATGCTATGATATTTTTTAATTTATTTTGATATTTGTCAGACTTCAAATTTGCTTTTCCAGAATGCCAAATATTATTGCTTTAGTTCCTGTATTTTGCTTCTTACCACTGAGTTTACAAGAACCCCCATATGTGTTTCTACTTGACAAGACTTCTGAAATGAATAAATTAAAAAAGGTTTGATACTTTAAAAAGCTACTGTAGACATTCTGTCTCAAATATTAAGAGTATTTCTCAATCACCAAATAAACATAGTTTATTTGGACTTTTTTTCCAGGCCTTGAAACACTTTCATTGGGTTTTAAACATTTTTAATCTATGTGTTTTGTCAAGAGCATAGTTAAGTTCAAACTGAGATATGTTTATGAACTGATCAAAATCAATACAATTTGATGAGCAGCCTGCCAAAATACCAAATAAATACTCGTTATTTGTTTGGGTAAAGAAAGTTTGGCTGATTTTAAGGTGCTTGCTGGATTATCATGCAGTGATTTATGGCACAGGTTACTGCTACCTTGTGCTTTGTCTCAGGGCTGCAGTCCTAAGACTTCAATACATTGAAGATCCTTTTAAAACAGTCTAAGTATTTAACAGAATACTCATTTCAGTTCTTATTCCACCATGAAATGTGTAGTGTATTGGTTCAAAACCACTATTTATATGGTCAAAGTGAAGGTGTCACTGCTCTGCTGAGTGCCTTAATTACAGTGGGGACAAAAGGGTTGCAGTGAGGAACTTTTATTACACAATTGAAATGAGAGATGCCCTTCACCTGATGTGATTTTTTTCCTTGCAGCCCTGTACTCTGCAGCAGACAGTTGGGTGGCTGAAGAGCAGTGCTGCCATGCTGGGAGCCCCTGTGCTCCACCGCAGTGCCGCGACTGCGCTGCCTCCGCAGCCACAGCCAGCCAAGCAAGCACAGCTGCCAGCTGCCTGCTGGCCCGAGAGCCAGCCTGCTGACAACAAGCCCAGTAGTTTTCCTAAGCACTCTTGCCTTCCAAGAAGAAAGCTGGCCTTTACTCTCCCCTAGAAACATCTCTCATTCTCAGTGCTCATTTTCAGTGTGTGCTTAATCTGTCATCGTCCTCTTGTCGAAGGAAAAGTGAGGGTTGCTTGACCTGACACAAATCCTGTCTCTGGAACAGCAACGTGAACTGGCTGAAAGAATCCCTGTCAAGATGAGTTTTTTGATATCATCCCAATGTGAATGCACCTGATTATTCTGAAAATATAAGGGAGAGCATGCATATCAGGAAAGTGCTTGACAATTCTGCCACAGATTTAACTATAGAGGAGTATTCAGTATCTAACTGAAAATCCACCTGAAAATCACATAAGTGGAAAAATAAGATATGTGTATGAATGAATTTTAGCAATCACAGAGATTACTACTGTATTAATAGCAGACCAACACAGTTTCTCCACCACCCTTTGCTTGGTGCACACACAGGGCAGCTAAGCATCCACCCTGGGAACCACTGCACATGCACCCCAGCAATCCGTGCCCTGCCAGGCCTCCCCAGCCCCACTTCCAAAATCACATCATTCTTCTCGAGAGCTCCTCTGTAGGAGAGAAAGGGCAAAGCCTGAATGCTCAAAGTGGGGTATAAAATGGCTTTTGTGTGTACGCATACGTGCCCATGTATGGAGGACACATGGGAAAAACAGGCCCATGTCTTTTCATGATAACAAAGAAGGAAATAATTTCAGATGATTTTGTGTGCCCAGGTCCCACATATGTTAATCATTAGAGGTAAAAACCAAGAAATACATCTTCAAGTAAAGTACTGTTATCCAAGATATATTTTGTAGGAATTGCTGTAGCTACATCTGTGATGCTATATTTATATGCTATGCTCTGGAAATTCTCATTTCTGTGGAGAAGAGGAAGAGAATGATGGATGCTTTAATATAGTGATAGTTTTCCCTTTTGTATTCATGAGTAGGCCCTGAATTCTACTTCTGAGGTTTGCATCATTAGAATTCTACTTGACCTGAATCTTCCTTGCATAGTTTGATTTTATGACACCATTAAGTTTATTTAGCAATGGAATTACTTTCATCTTAATTACTTTTGCAGTCTGTGTTGTTTTCACAAAATGAAACACGGACTAGAAAGCAAAAAATGTAACCATAGAAGTCCTAATAGTTTCCTAATATTTTATTTCATTAATTCATCAACTCTCCACTGTGAGGCATGCTGGTGAACAGTGTAGGACCTGGCTGGAAAAAAATCTGAGTTACAAGTTATGGGACACATTAACAAAGTTGCTTTAAGAATGCAAGAATGCAAAAACTGCCCAGCATCCATGTAGGTTAAACTATACTTTTTATAGAAGAACTGAAATATTTTTAGGCTTTTTCCTACTTGTTTAATTTTTCCCCATCAGAACAACATCTTGATGAATATGAGGGTTTTGCAAAAATGCATTGCTTCAGTTACCTTTATTTGTTTTTTCCTGCCATTCCTTAGCAATATTGGATACTTCCCATGTGTTAAATATTTTAATATGATGTTGACCCTGCATTTTCTAACCTTGCCAAATTTTCATTTGTCTGTGTTTTCCTTTCTTACAATTTTTTTTATCCCTTCTTCTAGAACACAGGGAAAATCTGGTCAAATGAGCCAGTTGTTTTGCTTGGGCTATTGACTCTGCTTCCTTTAGAGGACACATTTAAAATTTATATAATATTGGATAAATTTTTTTCCTCATTTCCTGTATTTTATGTGGGAACTTTTCTTTGGTCTGAAAAAGTATTTTATTGTTTTGAAATTTCTACTTTCTTGAAACATATTACACACTATATCAAAAGGGAAAGCAAAAAAAAAAAAAAAAAAGACAGTAGTAAGTGAAAAATCTAAGCCTCAGTCTAGAAAGAGAATCTGAATTCAAGTAGTGATTTTGTCTTATCTCCTGGCTTTTCCTGTTTTGCTCTTTTATGACCCAAGAAGCTAAGATAGTAGAACAGCACATGTTTGTCTCTCAAACATAATGGAATAGCCATAGCAATGGAATTCCATTGTAATTTAAACATTTTCTTTTAAACTGGCTACTAAATGACCTTGGAAAAGCAATATCCAGGGAGCACTGGGAATCTGGCTGTGCCAAATTAACTGACCAAATTAACTGCACTCAAGAGTTCCACTCTGAAACATTTGATTCTTCTTCCTACCTCCTTCACCCTCCTGCCCCTGATTTACCCTCTCTTGAACTTATTTTAGCAATTCAAAACCATAGAGCATCTGACATAAACGATTATGCACAGAGATTGCAGGAATTATATCTGAGATTTTCTCCACCCCTTTCTTTTTTAAAAATAATTTTTTGCACTCCTGCAGTTTTAAGTGTCTAGCAAATGATTATTTCACTTTCTTGAATTTCAAAAGGGAATAGGATATAATCTGAGTTCTATTGTATATTGTTCTATCAAGAAAAATTCCAATTTATAGTTAAATTTGGTGAATGGCAGTATAAAATGAGAAAATAAATTAGATAAGTTTAAAAATTCTGATTAAACTAGTTTTGTAATGGCATGCATGTCAAGAGAGCAGAGTAATATTAGATTTACTCTTCTATTTTTGGCTGCCTAGTTTCTAAAAATACAGAACACTCCCTTGACAATATGACAAAGAATTGCTGTTACATTTAAATACCACCCTTGAAAATATGTGAGTTGATTTTGTGGTGACTTTAAAATTTTTTTTAAACTTTCTTGCATTAGGAAAGGTCTTGCTACAAGGTACTGCTTTAACAGACACATGGTAAGCATGTAAGATACAGAAGGTGGTCTGGTGGGATTGTTGATGCCCAGAAGAACAGCAAGAAAGCAGAAGCAGACAATGTACATTGCACAGGCTCCCCTGGGAATAGAAGAGAAACATTTCACTGAATGTCACAGCAGCAGATTCCTATGGCTTAATTATAGAAGTTTTGAGCCTTCTTTATTCTTTTGGGCTTATTTTGTTTTCAGAGAGAGTGGTAGAATTTGGCTTTGGTGTCCAAACTTCCTCCAGGGTCTGTGTATCACATGCAATGCTGGACATCTCTGCTGTGGAGATAATTGGAATCATTCAGTTTTCTTAAAAGAACCAGCACCAGATGGGTGAAACTATCCACAGAGAAAATGATATTTAACCCTTTGTATCCATATTCTAGATGAAGGGAGTAGACAGATGTACAATCTCTTGTGCCCAGCCCATCACTCCTCTCACTGCAGTCTGTTTCTCAGATGGGTCCTGCATAGGGAACAGGGTAAAAACTGGTACAAGCTCTTGTACTTCCTTTCAGACTTTTCTCTTCAGTATCCCACCTGCAGCAATATGGTTACAGATTTTTTTTTTTTTACCTTCAGAATAATTTAATGCTGCTGGTTCATTTTAGTAGTTCTTTACATCTGGAAGATGCCAATCTGCTTCAATTGGTTCTCAAGGAGACAATAAATCTGTTACAAAAATAATTAGAAAGACTGGAAGAATTTTTGGGTTTGTGCCCCTCTTTTTTCTTTTCTTTAGAAGAGCCTTTTCTCTGCTGTTTGCCTCCTGGTTTTGCTACAGGCTCTAGTAAGAACAGAGACATGATGTTCTAGGCGCAGGATCTCAATAGCTAAGAAATTAAGGATTATACAGGTTGGGTGCAGAATGATACCTCCCTATCTTCTGAGCCAGCAATAAGGTTTATGTCATTCAATTCAAAAATTGTATTTCAAACCAGTAGAATCATCTGTGTAATTTTTCCACTTGAGCCACTAAGAACAGTTGCTTTAAATCTGTCTTTTATATTGCTTTGACTTTCTAGATTAGCTGTTTCATTCTAACCACCCAGTCATTGGCATCACAGTCACACTTCTTCCCTCTCCCCTTCCCTGAGGAGACTTATATCTAAATATTAAATTAGTGTTAAGTGAAGAATAATTTGAAATGTCTAGGAAATTAAATTTTAAACACTGATCTAAGCTATTCCCTCTATGTCAAACACTACCCACATTACTTGAAGCAAATCTGTGCCACCTCACATCATGCACCACCACAGATTACTGGTTTGAATGTGTGATCATTAAAGACAGGATGATGGGAGAGACAATTATGCCCCTCAGTGCTTTTCTCATCTGTCAGCTCCCCAGCCAATATGAGACAGGGACTGTACTCCACACTGCAGAAAGACAAACCAAAATGAGTCTGTGGTCAGCCTTCTGTCACTGTCTGTGGTATTCCAGCCATGTCTTTTCTCCCCAGTCACAGTCAGAATGCAATCTTAGGCCTAATATTGTTTGGTTTTATGTAGGTTTTTACTCAGACACTGTGAACTTCATACCTGTAGACCTGATTTGTGGGGAAAAGATCAAAAATGAAAGAAAGCTGCCCATAACAGGAGAAAGGAGGGATAGAATCTAGCAAACCTTGTGTTAGTGCAAAGGTTGTGCTATATGTTATTGTATTATAGCAATGTCATCACCATAATAACCTTTATTTGATTATTCACATATAACTTTTCCTTCCTGGAGATCTGCTGCACCATTTCATGTAAATATGTGTGTACTTTTTCATAGTGGCTGCTGTTAAAATCTCACTTCGTTTTACCTTTGTGTATCAAAAAAGTAACAGTGAAGTAAAGATTATGGGTACTCTTATGTTTCTCCTCCTGTTATTTGTCTGGAAGGAGAATTTATGATTTATTATTAACAAAGCACTGTTACGGCTTTGAGTATGGGGAGAGGGTTTGATCCAGACAAAGGACAGGGCACAAAGAGCCACCAGTGACCTGACCCAGATGTAAAGTGTGGCCCTTCATGCAACTTGGCAGGAACACCTGAGCAGAAGAGGTGGCATGCTTTGCTTCAATTAGACTGTTTGTCTATTTTAGCTGTTTAGGATAGCAATTCTTCATTTGTGTTTGGAAGCACAGAGCTACCACTAGTTTTTCCCAGAGGAAAACTGAGCACCCTGCATGCCAAGTGCAAAGTATATCAGGCAATGAGTGTCACTGTGAAGGAACTTTGATAAGGTCATGTGCAATAATATGAACCACTCTAAACTGATAAGAATTTTATTTGCAGGTTAATTGTCTGATTTTAGACTAAAGGTTATTCCAGATGGTCAAACAATTGATTTTAGACCTTTAACCACAGCTGTATGTTTACAGTGTACTATTTAACTTATAGCTTACATTTCCACTTTTGCCTCAGTTTATTTCCATACCTCTAATCACACTGAGACAACTTGTGTTTTCAGGGGTCTACAAAAAAAACCATGTCTGGGAATTTTTGCATCTTCAGAATGTAAACTCCTTTAGATGTCTAAATAGATGAATCAATGACAGAAAGCTGACTACTTTAAATCATCATGCTTTTTCTTTTTCCTATGTTTACTAGATCAACAGAAGGAATCAGAAAATACTACAAGATGTAAGCAATTCCAAGACTTTCTGAAGAGACAGGTCTACAGGTCTGCATTTGCTGTGTACTCTGGAAACCTGACTTCAGTCAAATATTCTGTTAGTCTGCAGCAGATTGAAAAACTGCATTGCTGTAAGCTGAGTTTGCTTCTTGACAAATCACCTTCTGCAATTTCTAGCCATGCTTGTTTAAAGTGGAGGCTGTCCAAGGCAGGGTCCTTCTGCTCTGCTGGCGTTGAGAAACATGCACATGAGGTAGCTTAGAGAAAGATTTAACTCTTCAGTTTCAGTTATGACTGTCTTTTGAGAAGCTAGTCGTAAATTTTGGTGGTTTTTTTTCCCAAAATCCTTTGAAGAGCAGAACTTCTAGAATGCAGCCTTAAGAATTGAGCTTCAGCATTGGGCACAAACCTCCCGGCACAGCTCAGAGCAAAAGGCACACTGGGAATTGTGCAAACCCAGCATCCTGGAGCACTGAGGGTTGTGAACTCCTTGAAGGACAAAATTAAAGAGTACTATGATGTAGCTGGTAAAAGCTGTATACCAAACAGTGGCAAGGAGGAGAATACCACATTGTAATGCTACTTAAGTGCTTGCAAAAGTGGCAAACAGACCTGTTATGTGGTGTGCACTACTTTGGAGATGGGGAAAATGTTGAAGGAGCTTTTATTTCTCCTCTAAAATTATCTGTAATATATACATATGCTAAAAATATGAGTGGGAGAAGAAAGAAAATGCTTTGTGATATTCATATTCAGTAGCTGCACAGAAAAAATCTGGTCACTGACTTTCAAAATGAATTTATGGTGTCAACCCATATTAATATGGATAAAATTAATTCAGTACTGACAAAGATTATTCACATAGAAAGAAGTCTTGCAATTTCAAAGAGTGGACTACATTCAAAGAAACTTCAAATCTCTTCTATTTCCAGATTCAAGTGAATGACTTTTATTTGCAATTGAGTGCATTCCTCTGATAACAACAACATAGAATTAGGTGCAATAGCATTAGAAAAAAAAATGCATGTGTTTACTTTAATTTTTTTTGGGGAAGGGGAAATTGAAATTGCTCAGTTTACTTACACTGATACACACTTAATAATTTCCATCTCTCTTTTCCTCTGCTGTATCCTCTTATGCTTAGCTAAAAGAAAAGGGAATCAATATCTCACTATATAGTTCACTGCAGCTTGAAAATCTCTGTGGTAAGGAACTTCAAGAATAAAATAATGTTTTGACTTTTCCTGTTTATCCATGTACTGATTGAGATTAGGAAAAAATTAATGACTGTTTTTGAAAGATTAACATAGGTAGTTTCATTATTGATTTAAGTCATTAATTAAATTCTGCTCAAATTTCCCTGGGTTCATTTGGGCTGCTAACCCTATTTGTCACTTACATGGCTAATTCAAATGAGAGCTTTATGTGCTGCATTACATGATAAACCACTTCTCTGCTTCTGCTAAGCATGCAGTAACACTGCAAAGCAGCACCTTCTGCTGTGTGTTGCTTCAGAGAGGACTGTCTCTTTTTGTGGGTTTTCAGAGCCTGGAAGACACTCATACACATCATGAAAAGAAAGAAAGATTGATTAGACCATTTTCTACAAAAAATACCTTTCCCAATTCACTTCCCCATTCTTTTCTGAGATGTTTTCAGGTCAGATATTGTTTTCAGGTCAGAAATGCCTCTCTCACCCATGGCTCAAGGAAATGAGCTGTTTGCAGGGAATCTGCTGGAAATTGCATTAGAGGAAGAAATGTTCCTATAAAACTAGAAAACAACTGCAGCCCCGGAATAGCAATGAGCTCCATGAAGCCCTTTCTTAGTTACCAGAATTGCTCACCTTCCTACACTAGTCTACTGCAAAACCGGTGTATGCCATTTGCTGTCTCACACCCAAGAGATGCTCCCTGCGTGGTTAAAAAGAGCTCTTCCTGGACAGGGATGGCTAATCTTCACCACTACAAGTTTTTAATACAGCTGTGTTCTATTCCTTAACTATCCATCATAAGGAAAGAGCTGCAGAATTCTAACATCAGCTTATCATGGCTCTGTGGTTTCTGATGGGAAAACAAATATATCACGTAAAGGGAATAAAGTGCTTTTCTCTGGTTATCATTCCACTCCAGGGTTTTGTGTCACAGATTGTCTGGCAGATTCACAATTATTTCCTCCTGCAGCTTCTGGAAATGATCTCTGCACTAAAGAAAAATATGCCCACAGCAGAGATGGCTTTTATTTGTGGTATTCTTTTATATATTTCCATTTTACCATTAACTGATTTTCAGCTCTCAATCTTTTTAATGTGTAGGAAAATACTTTCTGTCAAGACTTGTACTGTGCTCTGGGTAATTGTTGAAATACCTGAAATCTGTGTCCTATCGATGTATTCATATTGTTTTTGATGAGCACACTGGACCTGAGTCACCTCACAGGCTGCACTGAGCCAATGACACTGCACTTCAGCAAAGCAGATCTGGCTGCCATGAGGAGCTGCACGAAGGGGTGGAGCGGCTCCCAAAGATGCTCTGTTGCAAAGGTGCATACCCAGCTGAAACTAATACTAATGCCTAAATGGACATTCCTGTTTAATTTGTTAAATTTCATCTCTTCAGGCTGTCATGAAATCTACAATTTGGGGCGGGTTACAAAATAAAAATATCCAACACAACTGCTTTTTACTTCGAATCTGATTATCTTTCTAATGAAAGGGAACAGCAGGCGCTTGAATAGGAGCAGGCTGGCTGGTCCATGCTCCGAGAGTGCTCTTCCCCTCCCGCAGTCCTCGCCCTTGGTACTGCAGCAGTCGCCGCTGAGGCGACTCCCCGAGGGCCGAGCTCTGAGGCGGCTCCGCTAGAGCTGGGCTTTGGGGCGGCTCCCCCAGGGCCGGGCTCCGAGGCGTCCCCTAGAGCCGGGCTCCGAGGCGGCTCCGCTAGGCCAGGCTTTGAAGCGGCTCCCCCAGGGCCGGGCTCCGAGGCGGCTCCCCCAGGGCCGGGCTCCGAGGCGGCCATCTGGCTCCTTCCTGCTGCCCAGCGCTGTAGCACCTCCCAGACACACCAATCCCCACCTGCTATGCTCGGCCTCAGGGCTGGCGGCTGGCCAGAATTGCAGGAATCTGAGTGATTCAAATGTCTATCACTAAAAACAAACCCTTTTTTTCCTCCGCCTAACCAATGTGACTGCAGAGCACATTTCCTTGAGAGCTGGGGAAGAACACATTGAGCCTGACACCTGATGAAGTGGTTAGTCTCTGGCTAGCATCCTTCATTTGATGAAAAACATCACATGGAAGGTGTACATTTGCTAGCTGTTTTCCTTGCAATTCCTCAAGTAACTCAGAGAGAATAGGTTCAGAAATGAGCATTTTCTGCCTCTCCATCACTTCCAACACCACTACAGAGCGTGTTTATTTTTTCGGTTACTTTTTTGAGTGATTTCAGTAGCTTCCTGTGTATGTATTATGTCTGTGCTTGTGATTCATTGCATTGCTTATGGTTGTTTAAAGTCTGAAAGTCTCCTGTAAAACATGATTTGCAAATACATCGTCCATGTGAGGGAAGGTGGAAAAAAGGGAAGGAGGAGAGAGAATTCTAGCATTCACTGCCTGCTGCTCTGATAACTAGGGAAGTAGAAATAAAAGAAGTCTGTTGAAAGAAATTTGTTCTTTATTGAAAGAGCTTAAAATGGAGGTTTGAAATTAAGACAAATGGTAAATTATATATACACACACATTTAACAGTAATTTTACCAACTGTTTGGTTTTAAATCATAGATGCAAAAACAATACTGAGCAAGATGGAAGGGAGCAAGAGCCAGGTAAACTGAGAAATGCCCAGGCTCTTCCCCTCAGCCCATTGTAGACCATTGGTCCTGATTGTCTCTGCTCCAAGCATGTAAGCAGAATTTGGAGCTAACTGCTGTGAGAAATTAAATGGATCAGTCCCATGTGGCATGTGATGAGAAATACAGAGTCTGTCTTTAATCTAGTTTTATATACCTGACTTTGCAATTTATCTTTATGGTTTTTTTCCTGCATATTTTTTAGATCTAACCACTCCAAGAACTGAGGAAACCAATGCTGCTATAGAGGAATCATATTGGCTATATTAACATGGCAGGGTCACAATCAACAGTATTGAGTATTTCAGTTCCAATACACAAATCTCCATCACTGGGTGAGATAACAACTCATTCTGTTCTCAGAGCTGCCATATGATGAGGACAATATAAGCTTTGTCTAGCAGTGAAAGGGTGGGGAACCTGGTGATCTCTGTCTCCATGAGGGTCTGAAATAGAGACTGCTGTCTGGTGCAAGCCCAAGGCTGTGTTGCTCACTTCCCTTTTCCCTTTTCCTTCCCTTTCTCCTTTCCTCCCTTAAGTGTACATTCTTTCTGTCTCATCCCAATACTGTGTCCTCCTTCTCCACTGTGAGATACCAATTTCTCTCTAAATGGTTTGAGCTAGCCTCTTTTTCTAGCTGGGAATAGCTCCACTGAAACAAAAATGGAGATCTGAAACCTGTTTTACTCAAACACATCTGTCCCACAGCAATTTTCATCATCCAGGTGTTTTTTCCCAGTCACACAGACCCAGCCACTTGATCAGCTGCAGCACCTTTGCAAGGGCTGAGAAGAATAGTGGTAAAGCAGATTCCAGTTTGGTTAATTAAACTGTTTTGGTAATGTGGAAAAAGCAATGTGTTCCCCTCCTCCAACTCTGCTTTCTGACACAGCAGAATATTTTTTCCTTGCAATGCTTCCAATAAAACTCAGCCTCAGGCAGAGAACCTGGCATAGAACATTTTAGTCCAAATAGTTAGGCAGAGACTCCCAAAACAGGATCTTTCAATGGAAATGTCAGGAGACTGACGATAGGTGATATGACCAGCTTTGTCCACTGCTGTACATCCAGCTCTCCAGTGCACACTGTGCTCACAGGAAGATTTGAACAAGGGGATTGAAGTTTTTCTCTGCAAGTTGCCTACAGCTATTCATCTGTGTTCCATTTTATCAGCATCTGTGGCAGGATGCAGCATAATGAATTCATGAGTATTATTAAACAATTAGCCAGGTGACATTTTTGGATTTTTTATTTTCTTTTAGTAAATCTGTAACACTCGTATGTTAGGAAGTGATTGAGTATTCTGCTGGGTCTTAGACCTTAAATAAATATGTGCCATTTTAAACAGCCAAAGAAACAATGTAAAATGCTTAAATGAAATGGGAGAAAGTAGACAAAGACAGAAAATTCCCAAGAAGACAAGAAAAAACTCATACCAATGACCTGCACAAGCTTAGTCTTAGAAAATATTGATGTAACATAACCTAAAATTCACCAGTATCCTGTATGAAAAAAATTACTATTCTTTTAGTTTAAACCAAAAAGAAAATTCTAATGTTTGAGGGGTACACAAATTCTTCCAAATGTCTTCCACGAGTATTTCAGAGTTTGATCACATAAAATGTCATGGCCAAACCTTAAGTAAAAATGCCCTTCTTTACAGACCAAGTGGCAAATAATCTCTCCCACAATTTAGTCAAACAAATACAAATTTTAATCTACTCCATTGTATCAGCTCAGCCTTTTTCCTTTTGTAGAGGGGACTTTTATCCCAGAACACTTGTTTCCTTCCTACAAAATACTCAGGAACATGATACTTGTTGACTTGAGACTGAAGCAGAACTGCCATCTTGCCCTCTACCAGCCATTTGAGTCTTTGCCCTGTCAGAGTAAGTAGATTAAGTGTACTAAGTTTACATAAGAATGGAAAACTAAGTAGTGCATTGCTGTAAGAATGAGTGCTTTTTCCCCTTCACTGTTTGATAATGGTGAACAGAGATAGAAGCCAGTTCTATCACAAAATCCACATGCAGTTAAAGGATGTGATAATAGCAGCAATAATGAGAACTGCAGCTGGTCCATCTCTGTTCTTCACGTAGGTTGCATGTTCATAAGAACATCCTGAAAGATGATTGGGACTATCTAGAAATGACCTATCTAGAAATAAACCTTTCCCAGTGACATAAGGCTGGCAGTCGCAAAAACAGCTCTCAGAGAGACCAGGTAGCAACAGAAGTTTCAGGACCTTACCAATTTCATACAGCAGCTGGACTGATGCCAGAGTCCTAAAGGGAGAATAAGAGCGAGGCTTCACTGCTTGGTGGGGACTGTGGGAGATGCTCTTCTGCAGCTGTGTCTCTTCACCTTCCCTGGGCTGCCTGGCCTCTGATCAATCTTCCTTGCATACCAGTACACAGGGGATGAAAGGTCGCATGCCACTTTCAGCAAACACAGAACAGGCTTAGCTATAAGAGTCTCAGGTAAATTTCAAGGTGGATTTTTTATAACGTTGACTGGAGGAGGTTCTGTGTAATTGATCTCTACCATAAAATGAGTCCTGAGAACATTTCAATTTTAAGATTATATTTAGCTGGCAATCTAATGTTATGGCCTCAGTGCTGCTGGTTGGTTGCATTTGCCTTGCTCTTCTTGCTCTATATGTCCATTCCCACCTGTGGACTGCTTAAAGTAATTTTTCAAGCAACACTAAGCCAGACTCCTGGAAGCTAATCTTTGATGGATGATGTAATTTGAATGATGGATTCTCATATCTCCTAGAGTAGAGGCTCTTTAGCTGTTGTTCCTTCAGATATTTTACAACCAGCAATAACAATAAAAGAAAGAAAGCAAAGGCCTTGAAAACTAGTCACAGTTTTCCTATTGCTATGGAAACTAAATGGTTTTGGGTTTTTTTCCCACCCATCAGTACATGCTATTATGCTTTATTACAAAACCCTGGTAAGGCTTATCTTCTTATAGTGAAGAGTTTTATGTAGCTTATGTAAACTTGATTAAATTGTTGCAGAAATGATAAGTCTAGACTATGAAGTAATGTTCTACAGCGCAATTTTAACTTGAGATATTTTGCATACCAGCCTCTGTGGTCATGATTACAGGGGTTTCTCTGCCTGTCTGAGAGAAACTGTGTGGGTTATTTGAAGGCACAAGAAAAACAGCTGTAAGTGATGTCTCCAGGCAGCCACTGGAGGTACAAGACAAAGATCTGCAAGACATCTCACTATATTCAGGGAGAACAGTGTTATAGGTATCTCCTTAGATGCAGGCATCCCACTGGAGATCCTGTTACACCCTAATAATCTTATTTCTCTGATCTGCTATGCAGACTTCTATGCAGTGGTGAGAGTTCTCTTAGTTTGTTTCCTAAGACTGTCTGCCTCTGCTCTTTTCAATATCCATACATAGACTGTATGTGGAAGCAAAAAACTTTTGCCCTATAGTATTAGGTAGGTGTTATGTCCTGTCAGGTACTGCATGAATAGATATGTTGGAAAAATCTTTTAAATTAATTCATCCTTGTTTTTTCCATGCTTCAAGTACTGACTCGTCTGAAGTCCTAGATAGAACATAATTTTGACAAATCCTTGCCATATGAGGCAGCTTTGTCTGGTGCCATTCTTAGAGCTGGTAAAGCCCAAGTGTATTGGGTGTTTATGGAAAGGTGTTCATAGTGGGTGGGATGCAGAGTGGCCTCTGAGGAGGAGCTGAGCCTGCCATCCAAGCTGGTGATGCCTTTATGAAAACATATCTAAGAAAACACATCTAAGAAAAGCCTTATTTTCTGCAGGACAGAAAAATACAAACTGAACAGAGATGCCTCCTTTTTATACTCATCAGAAGAAACACACATCTGCCATTAACCCCAGCACCTCCCAGGAATGTTTAGGACTATACCTTGAGAACCTTAGTGTGCCAAATCCCAACTACTGCAGGATGCTCAGCTGAATCCTGCTCACTCACCTGCCCTAGAGGAGTTTCCGCTGTAATTTAGCCTCTCTCTTGGAACGTCAGAGGTGACAGATTTGCCAGAGAGGTCATTCCAGCCCCACTTTGCCCTGAGACAGCTAGGTTTGCCCAGAATTTATGTCATTTAGCTTTCACTGTAAATGGTAAAAGCAAGGGAAGGCTCAGGCTCAGACCAAATGCTCCTGACAAACAGCTCTCACAGCTGCTCTCCATTCAGCTCTCCCTGGGGCCTCATAAACCAGAAACTACTGTTGCAGGGTGGCTGCTGAGAAAGAACTATTTCCCACTTCTGGCTCTAGATTAATCTAATCTCTCTTATACTGGTGCCAGGCCTGCTGAGTCAGCTCCCTTCTCTGCTGGACCAGTGTCTGTATTTCCTGACTTTGCAACTCCTGCATTGTAGGTTTATCAGTTTTCCAGCACCTTTAAGCACATAGAGAGTGGGGTCAAAACTAGAGACTATATCTTTGGCTGGCATATCTGGAAGTCTTTTGCAAAGCTGTATAGGTGAGAAAATAAAACAATCAGCACATCACAGCTTGCTGGACTCCATGCAGAAACTGCCATGCAGCCCAGCCATCTCCTGTCACCGGATGCAGGTGTAAGCTGATGGCTGGGGTTTTTCTTAGGTGGTGAATACTTGCTGGACTGGTGTTTACTGATCATATCGGCTGTCACTGAAGTATTTTTTTCACAAACCACTTGGAATTCATATGGGAACATGCATCTGGGAGGTTGCACTCCTTTTTCTGATGTGGCAGAGTCAGGGTCACCAAAGCCTAGTCTGCCAGAAGGCTCAGCTTGCTCACAAATAGATAGTTTGTTGACATGTCTCTGTCACCCCCCACTTCTTATTGCCATGGAAATAAACTGTCTTGGAAATCAGTATCTGCAATCCTACTTGGGGGTGGGGGTGGACTGTCTGTGGGTTTTTGGAGACTGGGAATAAGCCATAGCTCAGTGCCATAACTATGTGTGTCATCCCAGGACGGTAATCTAGCATAATATGGGTACTAGGACTATGATTTTGGCTTGGAGACAGCATTACAGGAGAGAAAAATTATACAGCAGATCTGCCTATATCCATATTATCATTAGAATAAACACCTTAGATAGTTAATGTTTGGGGTAGAATTGCCAACTGTTGGCCAGTTCTGAGACAGACTGAGAAAGAGAGGGACATAGTGCTATGGAAATGTAGGTGTGGCTGGAAGATCTACTGTGGAGAGCTCAATCCAGGTAATCAGGCTGCATTTTTGGAGAAGTTGATTGAAGATGAAACTAACAGTAAGTTTTAGAGAGTTGACTATTTGATGTAAATTTCTGTTCAAATTTCTCTCTTTTTTTAATGGGGAAAAGAGCAGTAAATTAAAAGCACTGAATAATTTCTAATAAAACTTGGTGACTAATTTAAACATATTAAAAATCTATGGTGCTATTGAAGTAGAAAACTTTGAACACTAAGCGTTTTGATTTGTCAAAATATTGTAATTTCACAGTCTTTAACTCAAATGTAGATCCTTAGATCTCAGCTACACATAAGACATTACACAGGAGATATTGATCTTGTATGTCCTTTCTACTGAAGCTGTGTGTAATACAACATGGCCATAACTCTCAGCAGGGTGTGCTCACATGAAAGAGAAGAAATTCCCATAAAAATACTGTGTTTTATGGTGAAAGCCCATGCACCTGCAGAACATGTATTCTTTTTATATTATCTGTGGTTCCAGTTCCCATGTTTTTTGTGTCATTTGTAGGAGGGAGTCACTTTGCATTCTTTGCCCAGTATACATAGCCTGGCCATTTCTGAAAGATGCATTAAAGTAAGACATATTAGGTACATGCTAGGTAGGAACACAGAAGCAAACAAAAGGGTATTGTTTCAAGGGAGAAAATGTCCCTAAACTTAAGTAATTGAAATTGCATACTTACCTGGACACACCTAGCTCCTACAAATCTTTCTCTTCCATCTCTGTTGCTGCATATACCTCTTTGTACAGACCTCCCACTGATTTCAAATTTGTCAAGATCTCCACTACTTGTGTAACTCCATGCTCCATGTTTTGTTTGATAATGGCAATATTTTGCAATATAATTAAATATATGTATGCTCTTGGTATGTAAATATATATATGTAAGTTCCAAAATCCTGCCTTTTGAAGATTTCAGTAATGCACTGCCAGGATATGGGCTATGGGGAAGAAAAATGGGCATGTTTCAGGGATCCTTCCAAGCAATCTCCTACTTGCATTTACTCTTCCATCGTGCAGCATGTCTCTTCCTAAGAGCTGGTCTCCATTCTCTGCGCACACCCTGGGGACATGGATAAGCAACAGGCAGGGTTTCAGTTACACCAGGCTGTTAAGTAGACCTTGCCACACAGAAAGAAGCTGCTTGCACATTCATTCCTATCCTTACTTTTTAAAATGCTTATAATAAGCATTGCAGAAATGCTTATGTATAATTCATTATCTTCTTTCCTCAGGTCTGCTTTTCCATTTGTTGGCATAGTACTTACAGATAGATGATTTAATGTTGAGCTCTGACCCATTGGTTTTATATTTCATAAAGTGAATCATAGACTTTATTTCCCTGAATAAGAAGGGATTATCTCACTTGTTTTTCTAGGACTTCTCACCCTCTGAGCAAATTATCATTGTGGTTTTGCCACTGACCTGCTGTCATCTTGAGATCTTTATATGGTAAAATATTTTTCTCACACAACTCCGTGCTGTTCCCAGAGGAGTCATGTTAGCATATGTATATGAGCTTTTGGGGATGTAAGTTGATTCTCATAGTCTATTTTAACTTTGGTGCTGAGTTTTCTTTTTTTTAGGTTATTTAGTTTTTTTACTCTCTTTACTTTTTTTTTTGCTTATTTCCCTTAATCTGAACCATTTTCTCCTTAATGTGCCTTATTTTGACTAATAATTTTTGCAGACTTAGTTGATCCTCTTCTCTTTTCCCCACCCATTTCACCTTTGACTAGTCTTTTCTATTAGGCAGTTTCTCTTTTGTTGGCCTGAGATGAGATCTGTTAATGTGAGAGTCTAAGAAAGAATATTTATCATAAAATGGCAGAGCTGATGCTGGTTGGAAAAAGCCACAGGGGTAAGGAAAGACAAGATATGGGTCTGTATACATGGCAAGACTGAGAAGATCTACTGATCATGAAACCACAAAAACAATGTTGTAACAGGGGATGAAATCATATGGAGAATGACTTTGCTTCCCACTCTAAGCAATCTCCTGCTAGGTAAAGATATAAAGATGAGCAACTGAAAAACATATGAGAGAAACCTGCTGTGCTTTTCTCTTCAAGACAAAAAACACATTCTTGCAGAATATCCAAATGTTTTGTTTTGTTTTTAAAGTATTGTTTCTGTTTGCTGGTGCTCTTTTACAGCTTGTATCTCATGTGCAATAGTTAGACTTGTACAGTTTTCTTCCAGAATGTTTGTAGACAGTGAAGAAGGGCAAGTGATGATATCAAAATCAGCCTTGAGGTCCAACAGAAGGTGATATTGGATTACCCCAGCTGAGCTGCAGGAGACAGTCAGGAAGGCACTGAAGTGATGTAGTTAAAAAGTGCTCTAAGAAGGTGGTAGTAGGGAAAGTGGGGCTAGAGACAGGCATGATGCTTATTTAGCCTGAAGCAAAATTGGTATTTTATGGTGGTGACCTTTTACTGTTTTTATAAAAAGATGGGGAGTGTGGAACATCAGCTGCAGAAGCTGAGCTGGGTAGCGCTGCTGACCTCTTGGCCCTGGTACAGTGGAAGCCGTGGGAGAGATAAACTCAAGGCAAGAACAAGAGTGAAGACATCATGTCTGGTCACTCTGACCACTCTGATGAGAGAAGATGTAACAAGGACATTGCTGGCACAGGAATGTAACCCAAAAAGATTGTGTTGCTACGGAAACAGGGGCAAAGGGGTCCAAGTGGAAAATTTCGTATGGAAATTAGAGAACTATAAATACTGGTGACTAGTGTAATAAACTGGCCTTGCTTGCATAGTGTGGTTTGTGTCTCTCAATCCCTGGAAATGGTGCCCTGTGTGAGGAATGACAAACTAGCATCCTAGCGGGGAGCCCCACGGAACTGAAGGGCTACTGAGAGGAAGCGAGAGCTGGATGGCAACAATCCCTTCAGGCTTTGGAGCAGCAGCTTTCAGTGACACAGGTCAAGGACATCTACCTGACTTGTAATGCTGAGACATGCCCTGTGAAATGAATGTAAAGTGAAAAACTGGAACTGGAAAGGGATCTAGTGAAGTTGGTAATTTAGTTAAAACATCAGCTTAATACTTTTTTAACAGAGAACAGATCTGGTGAACTAGTGAATGATTATTGATGGCAACAGCAGATCTAAGTTTAAGGTCCTAACAGGCATCTGTCCTCTGCTATGTTTATTAAGTTATTGTCTTATTCTTCATGTAACATTAAAGTCCAAATGACTGCCCATAAAAAATAAGAAGCAGTATTTTCATACCACCTATCCTGGTACACGAATTTATTTACTGTGGCTTTTAAATCTGAAGGAGGATAGAGATTACTCAATTAGGGCTGATAGACTTTTAGTCTTTGCATAATCTTTAGAAGAATCCAACAAATCCTTGCCATTTTCAGGTTTCATAAGAGACATATTAATGTACCTTCATAAGGTGCAAGTCCTGCATTATGTGATCTTAAAAAGCCTGCCTTATCCTAAACATGTCTCTGTCCATTGCTATGTTGTTCCTGCTACTTGCTACACTTTCTTTTTTCCTTGTGTATGTGCATTTTTAGAACAAATAGGGAGCCTTTCATGGACAATATTTCCTGGCACACCTACGAGCAGAACAACCATGCTTTAAAAGAAAAGTTATAAACAGCACTGCTGGCATTATTCACTGCTGTAGAACACTTACCTTAGTGAGTAAAAGTTAGCTGAAATGCTTTCTAGGGTAGCCAATGTGTTCATGTAGTGTCATGTCTTGCATGAGACCTCTGCTTGTTCAGGTCTTTTACTTTGGTAGCCTGAAAGGCAGGGTCCTGAAGCCATGAGGCAACTGAAAACCCAAGGATAGGCTTTCATTTTGTTCAGGTAGGACCACTCAGCTGTGGTTTAGTAGGTGTCTGTCATGCCAAAGATGTGTGAAGGAAGGGTAAACAAGAGTACGCAAACCTTGCACGTCTCCTTGCAAAAGTATGGTGTGGAAACAACTGAGGCATCTTCGATGAAGATGCAGCTGGGGTGGAGGAGCATCACTGAGCCTGGGGAACTGGCAGAAAGCTGTGTGATCCTACCAAAATGCAGTATATACACAACCTATGGCCAGTTCTGGTGTCTAGATAGATCATCATGTCTGAACAAGCTGATCTTTAATAAGGCATTTCCCTTCCCTTGAACTTCCAATGGGAGGTTGAATACAGTGTTTAAGTGAAAAACGAGCAATAAATCTGTTGGTAAAGAAAACAAAGCACTATTAATCTTTCATGGACTACCTGATATAAAAAAGAGATTAAATATATATATAAACTGCAAGAGGCTGTTGTTGCAGTGTTGCAATGTCCCCCACTCTAAACTTAAGGACTTAGATTAACTCTTTGAAAACAAGTTTTTGTAGTTCAGTGACTAGAGGAAGAGCAGCTGTAGGGACAATAAGTTGAATGACTGGAAAGTCCTGACTAGGAAGACTTCCTCCCATACTTGGAGAAAACTCTGTAGATCCCTCTCTATAGTGCTCACTGGGGGAAGCAATGGTTAAGGACCTTATGAGTTATTACTGTGAGAAGTAATCTTTTGTCTAAATTTGGGACTTTGAGTTGTCCTTGCTTATTTTGATTATTACCATAAAAATTTGTCATTAATTTGGTGGCAAGCAGAAGCTTTACATCAAGGGCTTGAAAAAATGATCATTGTCCCAATTAATTTCAAACTCAATATTCATCTCCAGAACACCCTCCAAACAGTAACTTGAGAAAAAGATCAAATAAGCTTTCCAGATGGAGAGCTGCTTTTCACTTTGAGCTTCCATGTGGAAGATCCTCTTTTTCTTCAACAGTTCCTTGCAAATTTCTTGTAGTTCAACAGGCATGCATGATTTCCCTCTTCACCTTGTTTATTTTCACTTCAGTAGAGGGAATATATGCAGTGATTTCAGTCAGTAGGGTCTCACTACAAGAACAAAAGCAGATCAGACACTACAGATATCACATATTTAAAATCAAATCAAAATCACATTCTGTTTGAGGTCACGGTGCAAGTATTTTTGTAAGTACTCTTTTGTAACAACATTTCTGTTTAACTACTTTTCAGACTTAAATTATATACCAAGAAATGGTATAGCAGTCACTGAATCTATGTGGATATGACCAAGTGACCCTTGTACAAAACTTTCCTTCAAATCATTGTTGTTGTGTTTTCATTTTTATTGTGGCTAAATCAACAACTTTAGGAAAAGCACTCAGCTGGGAGATGTACAGCATGTCTTAATGCTCTCATCTACAGGCAGCTGCTGTTTCTTATATTCTCATCTTATTTTCAGTAGAAGCCAAATATGTTCATTTTTAAGAATTCAAACGACTTTCCTTAGAACTCTACTTTGAATTAAAAAAAAACCAAAAAAGTCCCCCCCCCAAAAAAACCCAAAATTAAAAAGAACCCCCATCCTGAAAGATGTTCCTTTGTCACTTTTCTAGAAACAGTCTAGGATTGTTTGCTGTCCTGTTGGGCAAACTTATGGTATTCCCTTATTGTCAAGTGTCAATTTTGTACTGAAGTTTTAGTTGGAGATATGGTAGAAATAGATTTATGTTGGACATATACAGAAATCCCATGGTAAATATGAGAAGCAGGTGTCTGCATTGTGTTAAAATTCTCATAAATAGAAATCTGCAATTTCTGGGGATTCTTTTAAAGGTAAATGACACCGAGCACTTGGGATAGACCTGCAGAATTTTTCCATATATACACCCCATATAATCTGGTCTAATAGGTTTTTTTCATAAGTATTAAAAAAGGTAATGTAGTAAGAGACTAACACAGCTAGCTTTACATTCATTGTATTCAAAACATTTTGTGGTTTTGGATAACATAATTAATGGGGGATATTTACTATAAATGGATGATTTGCAGAAAAAAAAAATTCATAAGTGTAGTCTAAAGCTAGATGCATTTAGTCATAGCAGTTAGGAATGCAATGAAATAAATTCTTAAACCCTAAATAATTATTTTTTTAAAGATTTGTAGGAATTTGAAAGGTAAATAGGGACATCCCTAAGCTTCCATTATTGGTCACTGCTTGAGCCTGAATATCAGGTGAGAAGGGTTTTTGGTCCCTTGACTTGATACATACCTTTATAAGGTTTTGAAAAGCAGTTTAAAAAAAAATTGATTTTTTTCCTCTTTTATGAAATACTAAATCAATTTCACTTTGCAAGGAAGTAGCCACTCTTTCAGTATAGAAACACTTGGGAGGTATAATAATGCTCTAGTATAAAGACGAGTGAGTTATAAATTTATGTTGTAAATACCTGGACTCATTTTATAGAATGTCGTTTGCTCTTATACAATAAAGATAATCTAGCTGATATTATACAATAAAGATAATGGAGCCTCTATTCTCTGAGCACCTGAAATGCATTCATTTTCGAACTTGCATGTTCAAAATTTACTGTACTATTATGCTGTAAATTTGACTGCAGAAGGAATGAAACATTTCCTCATGTGTGTCAGCACTGTATTTCTTTTTCCTGATTGCAAGAATCCTAAAATATTATTTTAATCTTTTGAGGACTTCAAAGATTAAGGTAAAGAAATCATGCATGATGTGCTTGAAAACTTGGTTAAGTAAAAGTAACATTGAGTTATTTATTTTTTTCAGTGGTGTTGATGTATTTGCCATACTGGCATTTACAAGAAATAGCCTGCTTCTGCAGTTCTAATTAAATGTGACTGGCTTAAAACGTGAAATTGGTAAACAGGCATTACAAATCGTTGTTTGCCTGAGGATGGGATTTAGAACTTGCCACTTACAGACAGATTTTTAACTTTAGATTGGCTGTTTCAATATATAGAATATGAAATAAACCCAGAAAAGATATTCAGTCACTTGTGGACTCATGGAGCTGAATAAAATACTGAAGGATGCATAGTAAAAAGTTTTTACAAGCATTACAACCTTTGTAGCCTTCAAAGGTCTTGCTTATAAAACCAGAGGTGGCCTCTGTACACCAGTTTCCATTATGCCAGCTCTGTCAATGGAACATTGAATATTCCATTAACATTGCCAGAGAGCTTTGCATTAGAAATGATTCACAAACCCTGTGGTAATAGGGTTTGCTTGCCAGAAGAGAGGGTCCATCTTACTGTTAAAAAGGAGGAGACTGTGCCATGGGTGACTGCTGCTCAGCATTGTGTCTTCATTAGTTCATCTGTTAAGCACCTTATTTTTGTAACTGCAGATACAGAGAAGTTTTTATTCATTTATCTGCTAGACCTTCCTCTGTGTCTCTTTCAGCAGTGAGAGCTGTAGTCTCAAGTGGGTCTCAGCCTCATATCCTATGAGAAAGATCTCAATCTCATATCCTGTGTTCCACCTTGAGCTATGCCCAGGCATTGCAGATGACTGATAGCTTCAGAGATGTGTGAATATATTTGAAACAAAAAAACCTGTCTCCAAGTTGGTGCTTGTGTATAACTACAGATGTCAAAGATACTCAAGGAAAAGGAAGGAAAAAAAATGTGCAATATTTATTACAATCTCACGCCTGAGAGCTGTGTGGTAAAATTTATCATTTCTTCCACCTGCCATATAAGTATTTTTTTCTTATATATCAATGGCAACTTGTACCCTTTATTCTACAAAGTCAGATACAATTCTGATTTGCTTTTTTAGAGTTGGAGGGATTCCCCACAATGACCAATATTGTGCTTGTACTACATGTCTGAGCAAGTAGGGTGCTTGCATGCTGTTGAGGTTTTTAGTTTCTGCTTCAGATTAGCTGTGGTTCTGTAAATTCATAGGAGGGAAAAAATAACGTGGGGTGTTCAGTATCTCCTATGGCAGTGGCTACTGGAATGCTGTGAAAGTACAAAATAGGCAGATTTACTATTGGAGGAATATTGTCATAAAATCTGAGAATTCTGTTTACTGGTTTGCTCTATCTTTTTGGTTTTGTTTGGGTTTTTGTTTTTATTTTTGTTTTTGTTTTGCCTCTCTTCCCTTTTTAAAGTTCTGGTGTCTTGGTAGGCAAAAATCCTGTATTTATAATTGGTGTTCTCATAAAATTTTAAAACCTCATAAAAATAGGAACTTTTTTCAGGAAATTCTGCTATGGTTGCATTGCCACTTTTTTGTTTGTTTGTTTGTTTTTGTTTCTGGGCAAAGAGTTGATTTTTATATGTTTCTTCTTCACAAAGTTGTGAACTTAAATTCTTTTGAGTGATCCTTAATATTGTTGATGCATTTTAAAAATTACTTCTTACATTTGCTGCTATTGCCTTTTCTAATTATGATTTTTCTCTAAGGAATATAGTATGTAAGTATGCTTACATTTTTTCCATTTTACTCACTGTGGATGTAGCAGTGAAAACCTGCTCTTATTATCTCATATCCCAAGCATATTTAGGCCCGGATTCTTAATTGAATTCTAAATATCTAAGCTACCACAGAAGTTTCTGTCTCTCATGGTTTTATATGGCATCTCAATATAGATTTGGAGAATCTCAACAAAGATTTCTTTCTTGGGGTTATTCCATATACAAATTTCTGGTATTATTAATAAGATCAAAATTCTCTTTCTGGGAAAAAATAAAAGTAAATTTTGAAAACACAGCCACTGCTTCTCCATGCCTTTTCTTGCCTGTAGTGGTGCCAGAATCCTTTGTGTGCTCTGGTTCTCTTTCTTATGAAGTGTGTGAACACTTGGGTCCAAGAAGAACTTTGTCTATTTATATATGAATATTCAATCTTTGAGTTACTATGTATTCTATGCTAATATTTATTGTTTCTTGTATTATTGTTCTACATGTAATCACAACTCTATTTGTTACAATGATTTTGCCATCAGATACCCCCTAAACAGTTCAGGGGTATCTGGTCCCAGAGTAAGGTATAAGATGCCAATTTTATAAAACTGAAAGGTTCAGTTATATATGGTAGGTGTAATGACCTACCAAAGTCCACAGATTGTAAAACTCTCTAAAATAAGCTTTCTGTGCCTATTATCTTTGGCTCAGAACTTTCTAGAAAATATTTCCTGTTAAGTTTTCTTAATAGAGAAAGTCAATGACTTTCTGTATGTAGTCCATCTTTCTTCTTCTTTTCCTTATTCTTCCTCTTGTACTTACTGCTTCACTTCTGTTTTTCAAATAGTGCTGCAGTCAGAATGAGTCATTGGCCAAGGACAACTACTGCCTAATACTGCAAGAGCAAATACGGAAAACAAAACCAAGAAAAAAAAAAATTCAAGTTGTTTCCTAGCAGGGACACAAATCTTTAATAATGTTTTCATTGATTACACTTTCTTGCTCAGCATTTACACTAACAGAAAAATTATTGCAGTCTGTAATGCAGGACTGAAGCACTGATGAATGGTTTACTGCATCTGTGAGCTACTTAATTAGAAGTAATTATTCATAGACTTCCCCGATGAAAGACCTCATTATTACAATAATCATATCATGTACGTTGTCAGTGTTTTCTGAAATACCTTGCCTAATGGGGCTGTGGAAATTGCTTGTGATTTTAGTCTAGGAAAAACAAAAATTAGAAAGAAGCCCTGAAATGTGGTCTGGAAGAATTTCCCCATTGCTCTGCATCAAGGCAGTGCAGCAGATTGCACAGCCCGGTGCACAGCCCAGAACAAGCCCTCCACAGGAGCGTGGGGTGGGGACATGCTGCTGCCCAAGGAGCTGTGACACATGCTCTGTTCCTAGGGAGGCTGTGGCAGGACCCCAAGGAGATGCTCTGTTCCTAGGGAGGCTGTGGCAGGACCCCAGGAAGCAGAATCAGGACTGAGACCTGGGAGAATGGGAGCAGGTAAAGTGACAGCTCTGTCCTCAGGCAGACCTCTGCACACTGCCTGGGGTGTCAGGCTGAGACTTTGCAGGAAGGTAGAGAATGTCAGGGGTTGTCAAATGGCATTAATTCCTGCTAGCAGATGTTAATTTGTGGGAGGCAGGAGGATGACAGCAAGGGTAGCAGGCTCTTTGAGGGAGCTGGAGAGCCAAAGCTATCTCATGGAGTGTGAGAGTCCTCACAGTGAAAGCCATGAAAGTTCCCGGTGCTGCACACTTTCCTTGCACATCCAGATGAGACGTTGACTTTGTTTGAGCACCACTTCCTTAATCAGCCCAGAACATTTTTCCTTTTTGATGTTACAACATCTGAGGTAGGAAAACCAGCATCTATCCATCTATTCTTAGAAATGAAGCTAAGTTTACATAAGTGATTCTGTGGATTAACTAGAATCATGGAGAAAGATCTCAACCTGTCTAAGCAGTAAATGATCTGAACAGCTTTCTGCATTGAGATTGATGATGGCTATCAAGTCAAGCTGCTGAAGTATCTCACTTAGACTTATTATTAGGGGTGAGATCCGCTGACTGTTCAGGCTGGGTTTCATCTGGAACTAATGTTAAGTCTCTGGCACATATCCATAAATGTCTTGTAAGGACAAAGGCCCAGCTGGCTGTGGTGGTGATTGCTAGATTGCTGCTTCTAAGCTTAGTGCTCCTGGGGATGTGAAGGTAAGAGTTACTGTCACAGGAAAATACATGTCACAGAAATGGGGGGATGGAGGAAGAAAAGGAGAGACTTGGGAAAGAAGGGGAAAGGAGGGGAAATGGATCAATCCCATTCCCTTGTTCTATAAAGAACACACAATACTTTGTGCAGTTAGCATTATTCATCTAACAGAAAACATTTAAACAATTTCAAAGTTTTCTGTAAAGTTAGTATAAAATAGCAGTGACTAGAATAGCACACCGTTATTAATTCTGAAATTGTTTCAAAGTTCCCCTTTTCCTCCCACTCCACACATTGCATTGACACAGTTACTCTTATTTTTATTCTTAACTCCCAGTATATCTGAAAATGAACAATGAAGTATGCTCATATAATAGAATCAGTAAAAGAAAATTACATACAGTATTGAATTCTGCTTCAGTTACACAGGTCTATAGCATGTCCCTTTTAGCTCTGGGTTGAAACTGGCTCAACTGAAGCTAATAGCAGTCCTTTAGCTTTTTCAGTGTTTGAGAATACAGAAATAAATGGACAAATTTCTATTGACTTGATTGCATGCAATATTGCACAATCATCTGCTTTTCACAGGAGTACATGCAAAGCTATAGAAGTTTGTCCAAGCCTGGCACGCTGTGAGTGAGAAGAAGTGGATTTTGCCCGTGGTGGTTCTGCTGTGTGCCCTGCTGGCACACACCTGGGCAGGTGTGAAGCTGGAGCGTTCCCGGGTGTGTGCCTGCCACGCTGTGAGTGACAAGAAGCGGGTTGTGCCCGCGGTGGTGCCCTGTGTGCCCATAGACCTGGGCAGGTGCCGAGCCCCGCCGTGCGCGCTCCCCGCGGTGCGAACCCTCGTGTGGCGGGCGGCGGGCACTGCACGCACCGGGAGGGCAGCCTGCGGAGCTCAGCATCCTTCCTCCGCCGAGACCAGGTTCAGCCCGAGTGCATGGTACAATCTGTCTCTAAGGGAAGGGCTGGCTGCCAGAGAAAGGGTAGAAACTGCGCAATCACTCCCGCGTTTCTTTCTGTGAGCTGGAATGGGGCTGAGTTCAGCAGAATTTGATCTTGTGGGATTTTGCTCTCCCTAGGTATTTGGGAATGGTTGTCTGAGGCAGAGCTAATAACCAGTCAAAACAACTTTTACCTTCACACAGAAAAAATACTTGTGCTTATGCCTGTGACTGAAATTGAGTTCACTTACCATGAGTCAAATATGAGTCACGATGAATAGAAGCATAATTCACAATTGTCTTATGATTATTTGCTCTTTCTGAAAGTCCTGTGTATATGCTTGGCAACTTTTCCCCCTAGTGTATCAAAATATTTTAACCTGTAATTATACTTTTGAAGCACTTTTTTTTTTTTCTTTTTTGGTTTGTTTTTACTGTATGTGAAATTATCTTCTGTACCTTTGTTCTATAACTACTCATAACTCTCGATTTATACTGCCATAAAACAAGCTAGGTCTTTTGTGAGGGATCAAGGTACAGTTTTGGCCTAAGCTAGGATGGGGCTGAGTATTGTAATAATAAGATTATAAAATATTTCAGTTACCACTTTGAACACAAGTATATTTACTTGCATTGGATTTCACTGTGTACATTCCTTCTTAAGGAGCTGGAAAATCAACACAGTCATACCTGTGTTAGGAAAGGAAGGAGGCTCAAAGCCAACATAACCAGCAGGCCTGGGGGGATAAGAGAACAAACATGCTGTTTTGTACCAGTGTTTTATGTAATCATAGAATTCATAGAATGTTAAGGGGTGGGACAGGACCTTAAAAAACATCCAGTCCCAGCCTCATTTGCCATCATGGACAGGGACACCTCCCACTAGACCAGCTACCTCAAGGGTTGATCCAATGTGTCCTTGAACACAGCCAGGTTTGGAATATTGGCAGCCTCCCTGGGAAACTTGTTCTAGTGTTTCATCATCTTCACTGTAAAGAGTTTCCTCTTTATATCTAACCTAAATTTTCCTTCTTTCAAATTGCACCTAATACTCCTTGTCCTATCACTATGAAATGAAATGAATACTATTGTCACTAAGGAGACACCTGTGTTAACATTCTGAATGCATGACAATGGCACTCAGTTAACTCTCAGTAAGCAACATTCTGTTGGATAAATTCCACTTTTTTGCTCTAGAAATTTCCTTTATTAAGGAATTTGGTTTTTACTGACAAATATCTGATTTTAAAATGTGTCTGACTAGTTAAATTGAGTCTTAGTGAAAATGCAGTATTTCCAAACTTTGTGCTGTTCCAGGACTGGAGGATCATGCTGCTGTTTTTTCACAGTGTGACAATGTAATGGTGGTAAACCCAGTCTGGGAATGAGGTGACTGTATATTTTTTTTAAAATCATAGATCAGTGCTCATTGATTGGGGCCATGCAATCATTTCTTGTCACTTCCTCTTTATCCTAGGCCATTTCATTACTACTATTTTCTGGATTAAGCCCAGTAATTTGGGTGTTCCTGAAAAGTATCCAACCTGATTTTAGGACATTAATATGTGTTTGGCTTTGGTTTCCCATATTTCATGGTGTCTGAATGGAGCTGAGCACAAAATTGTTGTGTCTAAGTAACATGACAATGGACCTGGTTAGAGATCCGTGGGCTAGATTTGAGAAAGCTGGCCCATGCTCACTCTGTAGGGTGGCCTTATGCTGGAGTACAAGCACAGGTTCTGGAAGCAATTGAGGAAGAGATGACACATGGAAATAACCCTTGTCTTTCATCTGGGCACATTTGCACTGCGCTGCTGTAGTTGTATGACTTCCCACTGCTAGCCTGACAAGCAAACACTGGCTAAGGCCATGGCCAGGGTTGCACCATGGCCACATTTTTCTGCTTGAGTATTTCCTCCAATCATGAATAATTTCTTTCACTTGTCTGTATTGGAAACAAGCACACAATGCATACAAGCATGCGCCAGAACATTGTTAACTATATTCTAATGCCAGGTTTATTGCTACTAGATCCACTAGCCTGTATTCTCTTCCCAAAAATCTAGATGAATTTCTGAATCTAGTGTTACTCAGAGATATTTTTCAGAGTCACTACTTTTCTGATCCATATGTTTTGGCTGAATAGGTTGTATTTGTTATTTCTAAATGTAAAATACTACTTTTGCAAAGCTGAACTGTGATTTTGAAGTTTGGCTTCCACACAAACCCTGTCATGCCCCCTTGCCCATTTGTTAGCCCTTTCTTGATCTTTTTAATATGCACCTTATTGATACTCTGTAATACTAATTTCTAGTCATATTTTCTCATGTTGCAGTACGTCAAATGCCTTATAGAGCAGTGTGGATTATATCTGCTTATTTATTTTTAATTATCATATCTTAGGCTCTTAAGAAATGCAATTAGATTTGTTTGACAAAGCTGATGTATTTCCCATATACTATGTTGACTGACTGACTGATTCCTGCAATTCTTAATCAATTAAGTCATGTACCATTTCCTCCTTGAATTTATCTAGGAGTGAGGTCGTGCAAAATTATGCTCTTTTTGAATCCTTTTTCTGTTTTGCAAACACTTTTTACCAAGAAAGCCATGATGTTCAGGACATTTGTATACAGCAGCTGGGCAGTTGAAAATGCATTAATTAGTATATTATAGCAGTAACACTTATTATTTATTATGCTATCATCAGAGAACACAATTAAGTTATTGTAGAGTTGCTATGGTTTCCAGAGGAGATACAGTGCAGACTAATTACCTCAAGATGCCAGATGGTGCTGAATAATTCCTGAGCAAATGCCTCATCACCTCTGCCTCTCCATGTTTGTATAGTAAACAAAACATGAATAAAATGGAGGCTGAGAATGTAGTGATTTCCCTTTATAGGTCTCCACAGGTTTGTGTTTGCCCTGAGCATATTTACATTCTTCAGACTTTATTGGTTAAATTTCTCCCATCTGTGCATATATCCTAATGAATGAACTGCAAAAAAAAACATGTAAGAAAACTCTGCTGCTGGACATCTTGACTCAAAGTGTTCCATCTGTACTATACCTGCACTTTCAGTATTATAGGTCACATCTATCCCAAGAATAGGTCAGGTAGAAAGATACTTTGTCCTGTCCACAGGGCAAGTAAGCTCTAAGAGACACTTTAAGCACAGTCTATACCCAGGGTTTCCATTTAGCCTAAAAACTTTGCAGACCATGAGGACATCCTGCACTGCAGCAATGCAGATGAGCATCATTTGGACTGCAAGCCTGTAGGGTGCTCCACATAGCAGTGTACATGCAGTCATTGGGAATCAAAAACATTACAAAGCTTAAGGGTATTGGTGTTTAGGGCCACTCTGTCTTACAGACAAGATTTTTTGTAGGCCTGTGCCTGATCTCATGATGGCTTCACAGTTTAATTTGGTATCTGCAAAACCTCCCATTATACAACCTGAGAGGCAGATAACTAGTTGAGCTCCAGGCCTGCGCATGTAGTAAGTATCAAACTATAACTTTGCCATGAGGGGATGCAACAAAATATAAGGCCACAAAGAAAAGTCTTTGGGATAGTGTGTCAGAGAGACACATGCCATAGTCCAGAATTTCTGGCTGTCCATAGTGTCAGTGTGTATAACCTGAAGCATCAGGTCAATACAATGAACAGCTCAGGCTCTGGGCAAAGGCTTTTGTGCCCTACTTCTGCTACCAGTATCATAGGATTGCCAACACATGGCCAAAAGAAACAGCCTTTTAGTTTAGTATATTTAGTATATATTCAGAGTTTAAATTCAGATTTGCAGTGTGGTTTCTCTAGGAAAACAGCTAAAGAAAAACATAACATCATGTTTGCCCTCCAAATTCAGAGCTTACCTACACAGATATTGCTTTGGCTTTTCCAGATACTTGCAGTTATCTAACTGATATTTCACTTCTACAAAGCTTCATGGGGCTTGGTTTTCTCTGAGCTGGTCCAAGCTGTTGGGTCTCTGTGTTCTTTTAGCTACTCTGCTGGATTTCAGTGATTCCTGCTGTGGGGACTCTCATGAGCACAGCTGACAGGGGCAGCTGCAGACGTGGCAGTTCTGCTCAGGGAGCTTCTGGGAACAAGATCCAAGATCAGTGATAATGACTGTGAAACCGCTCACCTGTGAAACTTAAGGGTGCCTGCTGCTCTCAGGTGAGGATGAGGTAAAAGGAGATAAAAGGGTGCACAGTGTCCACACCTAGTCCTAAGGTAAATGCAACCACTGGAGAAGTAAAAGGATGGAAGGTGGTGACTTCTAGCACCAAGAGGAAGGATTCTACACTGTCTGGGAGATTACAAGTACCAGATAGGTCCACAACACTCAAAGGTGAAGAGGAGCCAGTTACGCCTTCAAGCAAAACTCTGGTCCACATCTGGCTCTTAAGGAAGAGTTTGGTCAAAGGAAAGGAGATGCAAGAATGGCAAAAAGGTGGTTCTGGAAATGGAATAAATTGGAATAAGGAGTGATATCAGGTAAGGAACACAGGAAGGGGTCAACCTTCTGATGCCAGGAGCAAAGATATCTACAAGCAGTGGGGCTGACTTGTAGACTGAGATCTTGGTCCATCTTTTGGGGTGCTGGAGGGAGCTCTCCTAGAAAACCCACAGAGTTTCCATCATGTCTATGTCTGAAAGCCTTGGTATGAAAGATAGATGGACTTGCAGCCATACTTGAGTGATGATAGCTTTACAATAGTCTGCAATAATTATTCAAAATTATGCAGCTAAATCAGTAATAGTGATATGCCTAATATTTAATTATATTATTAGACAATTATTTACTTAGCAATGTGTTGCTAAGTAGAAGATTCTTAATCACTATTTCCATATTATATATTTCAATCCTGCAATTTAGAGAGTGTGAGTTAGACTCATAAAGCAACAGTGTCCAAAGGAAAACATATGTAAACAAGCAAAGATGTAATTGTCAACTCTTACTTTGTAGTGTTGGACTTCAAGTACAAAATTACTCTCTGCCTTGTCAGATTGTTTGAATATTTAAACAAGAAATTAGTTTAATCAATGGGCATTGCAATCATTGCCTCAGCTCAAGCTACTTTTGTTAATGTAATTTAATTTCTTATTCCTGCATAAATTTTGTTTTGTTCTTGATTTCAGCAAAGGAAACAATAATTGAAATGCTCAGATCAAATGAAATATTACACTTTTCCCCTTAAAATACTAGGTTTCTAGGAACACTGAAGACAGATAACTTTCTCAGGTCAAACTCTAAAAAAAAAGCACAGTTAAAGTATCAGCCAATTCAATAGGAATTTGTATGTTTCCCAAGATAGCACATGAAGCTCTACAGTTAGTTTGAGGATAATACATATAATTCTGGTGTAATAAAACTATTTTATTACAGGACCCAGAGAGGTATGAAATCACTTTTTGCATTACACCATCTATTGATCATGAAATAGCAAATTGCATAGTTTGAAAATTTGGTGGGAAATGACTTGGCTGTGATCTATCTTGTTCCAGTTAGAGGAACTATGCATTTCTTTTTTATAGCTTATAAATCAGGACTTTCTGAAAATTAATACGTATATTGCTGGAAGTTTACAAGCTAGACATTCTAAATAATAATTTTATTTTACTGCAAAGAGTAGCGATTCCAAGGAAGGATCAACAAAAGAGATCAGAAAGAAGCAGGCAAAGAAGCAGGGCTTGAGTGGTGGGGAGGCAGATGAGCAGGGGATCAGAGCAGTGGAGAAAAAGAAGGACTGTGAAAACTTTGCTTAATATGCAAATGTTTCTGCTTTGACCGCTCAATTAGCCAGGATTTTTGCATTTGATTAAAAGGCTTCCAGAGAATTTGCCATAATAAAATATTTGCTTCTAATGAAATAATTGTTTATGAAACAAATGGAAATGATTATACCAATTAATATCTTTCTCACTCTGCTTTATTTTTTTTTGTTAACAGTGTCTGCAAGTCAGAGAAAAATGTTTCAAGATGAGGGAAGTTTGGACAGAGGAAGGAAGATAGAAGTATCAAATTCAAATTTGACACTGAAACACACATGCAAATAGTTTGTTGTATTGAACAATACATGGAAAAGAGGTTGTGATACACATGTGAAATCCATCAATATGTGTTTGTTAAAAATGAAAGAATATCAGCATTATTAATTTACTGTAAGGTGAAGTGAGACTCTTGGCTGTAGCTGATGGCACCAAATTCAATTACTGTGCACCAAGGAAACCTATTAGATCTTGAAACCCGTCATATGTGCTGGCTAGTGTAGTCTTATGAATTAAGGGCATCAACAGAGAGGAAACAATCTTAGAAGGAAAATAGAAATAGAAAAAAACAATCTTAGGAAAATAACAAGGCACATTAATCCATTTCATTCCAGTAAGTGTGCATGTGTATACATCTACTCCAGCCAGTCACATAAAACCAAAACTGGGATTTAAACTTCATTTTTATTCAAATCAATTATTTATCAGTATAAAGGAGCATTTTACAGCACATATGTCTTTTCAGTAATACAATAACGGTATTATTGTAAGTAATATCATCACACTATATGCTGACTTTTATCCCAGAATGAACATTTTTTCAGGCCTATGAATGATATCAAATGATAGAGTAATAAACCCTAAGAAACATAAATCTATGTAGCCAAAAGTGTACAAATTTCTAAGGTGTTCAGATACAGTGTTTGATTAAAACGTTCCTTGGATAATTGGGGGCATAATGTGTATAAAAATTGACATCCTTGTCTATCAGGAAAGAAATCCATATTACATGAGCAAATAATGGTGATACAGAGCTTGTAAAAGCATGGAAAGGCATTCTGTGAGAATTTTTTTTTTTCTCCTCCAGATTTGACAAACAGTATTTTTTGACAAGCAGTATTTAAAAAAACCTTTAGGCAAATGCATTGTTTAAACTGTAGCTGAGATTCTAAAAATGAAGAACCATGCCCTTAGTTCCCATCAGTGTTTCTGACAGGAACTTTATCCCATTTGCTCATGCAAATTATAACTTGCTTCCCTGCTGTACTCTGTGCTGCCCTCCAGTGCCAAGCTGCTGAAGGGAGTGGCACAAAAAGCCCCCTCTTCAGCCTCTTGACCCTCTCTTGACTCAGCGAGGCTTTGACCCTGTGCCTTACTGAGTGCCTGTGACATTTTTAAAGGGAAGAGAGACTGAAACAACAACAATAAAATAAAATAAAACTCTAGACAGGTGGTCTAGAGTTCAACTTTTTCATCAAGAAAGACTGGTCCAGCCATCTGAACACTAATAGTGGGCTGGTGCAGGTAAATGCCATACAGTACCACAGATACTGTGTATTCTTTGAGCTGCTCAGAAACTCCATCTCCTATTATAAGATTTAGGTCTGTCCAGGAGGACTGAAGTGCCTGAGTATCACTGAGGGCTGGGAAATGGCACAGAGTCTATATTTACTTCAAAGATCAGAGTGCTTCTTCCATTAGCTGCTGGCATGCCTGCTGTGTTCACACAACCTTCACAAGTCTCCCTTACTCCTGTAGGAGGCAGTCAGAGCATCCCTCTGAGAAAGGTCTATGTTAACCTGAGCTGTAATTAAATATTAAAATACTATCACTAAAATAGGACAATAAAGGACATGTGAACTATAGATAGTTCTGTATCCAGCTTCTGTAAAGAACTTCACCCCTGAGGTCCCTCCACACATGGAGTCTTCCCACAGCAATGGCTGGCAACTTGCTATCCAGCTGTTCCCTGATTTAACAATGTGGATAGCTGATGAATGCTTTTGCATGTTGTGAAGATATTCTAAAATAAGGTTACGTGCTTATCCACTGTGATAATGTGAACCTGGCAAGAACTAACTGTAGAAATCCATGTCAGCAAGTGGCTGATGGATTGGATGTCAGGTGTTGAGATCTCACAGGAGGGAATAACTTTTGCTGTGTGAGTTACTGGCTATATCTTCTGCTGGCCTATCCTTACACAATTCACTATACAAAAGAGTTTCAAGAGAGATGCAAGGTGCTGTATGCACCCTTTTGCAACTCACCGTAAGATACCAACTTCAGCAATTCTTGCAGTTTTGTTATATCACAATGACTGGTGACCTTCAGCGCAAGATTGAAAAATGTGATTACTCAAAACCTGACTGGAGATGGTCATGGGCAACTGTATAACTGCTGAAGTAAAAGGACTGCATGGAGATCTTAGCTTGTCTGAAAAAATGTGATGGTTCTCTGTATGTTTGCAAGGAAAGGTCTGAAAATAACAAAAGAGTTCAAGATCAAAGAGAAAAGAAATACGCGCATTTTAAAATTGCATATTTACCCAGTCTTCAGGTTTTAGGGGACATGACTCCGTAGTTTTGAACATTTAGGAAGTGCCATTGATAACTAAGATTAATTTGTGTCAGTCACTGGGTTATCCTTAACCCAGATAACTGGGTTATCTGATCTCTGCACTAGAGATCAACCACCAAAATGTTTCACTATTTGAAAAGGAGTGTTCGCCTGCCCAGATGATTTAGTTTTCATCTGGGTTGTTTTTGTTGAAAATAAACAAAGCATTTTCCTGCTGCAGGAAAATGAGAAACTCTCCCTCAAAGAGTAAGATACAGAAAGATTTGTGAGGGTAAATCTCACAAATTACTTGGCCTGGAATTGAAGTCCCAGTGAAAGGAGATTTTTGGATCCAATAAATGCCTTTGGAGATCACAGTAAAGGCATTTTAGTGACAGAGCATGTCCATGAAAATTCACTACAGTATCAGACATCTCAGGTGCCTATTTTATCAGGAATCATTATGCTGCTCAGTGTTCCAGGGACAGTTCTGGACAATGAAATAGCTTTTGCATTCAGAGAGGTGACATTTAGTCACCAGGCATTTAACTGCCAGGCATAAAGGCCACTGCCTGTGAACAGGGTTTGTTTGAGGCATGTGTGGTTAACTGGGGACTAAGGGTAAACTTTAAAATTAAATGTGCTGCAGCTCAGTCAATATCTTGAGCTCAACACCATTGATGGAGGGGTGAGGAGGCAGTTAGAACTTCTACTAAGCTTACTTAGAATTAGGACTGCCACAAATCCTCACCAAAATTTGGTTTGAAATTGTGTACCTTTGAGAATACTTCAAATGTAAAAACCCAAGAAAATTATAGTGTGCATTTGAATTTGTCTCTGATGAATACACATGACAAAAGAAATAGTCATTTTTATATGTGTGTTCTGCTGAAGGCTGCATGCTTTGGGAACTGATATAATTCAGCTCCATGGAGCAAAGAAATTGGAAATAGCAAGTTAACAGTTAAACTAATAAAACCAAAACAATTCAATACAAAACAAAAAGCCCCTCCAAAAAGGTATTCTAATCAGAATGCCACTGATAAATGAAGGAATCTCACACTCACTGAAAGAACCTCATAACTAAATGGTGGAATAGCATTGTGATCAGAATAATGCTGTGGGGCTGGCTACATTGAAAAAGCTGTACAGGCTCAGGATACAGCCCTCAGACAGGCCTTCAGGAAACAGTGTTGAATGATGTCACTGTCTCTCAGCAGTGACAAATCAAGAAAGAGCTAGAAATACAGAGAAGATTCAGAGAGAAAAAAATAATTCTTTAGTTTTGAAACTGCTTTAAGATAAATCAGAAAAAAAAAATAAAAAGAGATTCAGCATACAAACCTTTTGGCAAGTCAGTCATTATTTGTAAAGATTTGACCAGGAAGCATATAGAGAAGATGACATGCAACTTTGTATTTAGTGGAGGAAAAAGAATTACAATTTTCTTTCCATTTCTTTGCCACTTTTTTTCCCTGTTAGATCCTGTTTTGGGTTGCAAGTATAAGAAATCAGACTGATGCTGCACCTGAAGCTCCTGAGATTTTAAGACCCAGAGACCATTCTGATATTGAGAATTCATGTGGAGATACACTGACTTCCCCTTCCATTTGCAGTCTGGTTAATGAGCCTGTAGATTGAATTAACTCAGCTGGAGTATCCAAAATCCTAGTTGCAATGAAAAGAAAAGAGGATAAGAGTGGAGTATGGTGGCTATTCTTGGTAAGTAAGACTGAAATGATAATACTCTTAGTAACAATAATAATAACAGCAACAAAAGAATATATGACTGAAGAGATATGATTAATTCTATTGTACAAAGCAACCCATTAAACAATGTTCAAACATCAGAGTGCTGGGTACTCAGTCAGTGCATCAGTGTTTCCCACTTCCAAAGAACAGTCTCTAAAGAGATTAGGAGTAGCTAAGGGGAAGGCATCATATTGTAATTTTTTCCCTGGTGCTATGGTATGTGTATATACTTTTGGAAAATGTTTGTCATCTCCTTTTTTAAATAGCAGATGAATGGCCCAGGGAAATGACTGCAAATTGGAGTCATAAATAACTAGATTTGTGATAGCAACAGTGCACTCAAGTGTGGTGGAAAAGCTGCCTCTCATTGCATCATTTGTTCCCAATGGTTTTGAAACAATCAGTGCCAGAAGAAAAAAAACCCCATAATCTGTCCTTCAAAGTTTTCCTTCCTCTGGATCAAAAAGTACCTGTTTCTCCACTGGCAGACAGAGAAGGAAGCCTCCCTCCTGTGCTGCTGGTGCCTCTGCAGCCTCCTGCACCTGCCTGGGCTGCAGCGTGTCAGCGTCACCCAGAGCCTGGCTCTGACAGAGCCTGACATCCTGCGCCAGTGGGTGAATCACTGCCCAGGCTGCTCATCTGCACTGACTGTGCTCTCAATTTCCCTTGGTATAAGGCAGAGATTTCACCCAGCTTCAGAGTGGTTTCATCAGTCAGTCCAGACAAGCATTTGCTGACATTGTTTTCCTGCTCACAGTAAGCCTTTCTCTGATTCACATGAGTGAGGTGATTTCCCATTTGTTTGCTGAGAAAACACAGCTAAGTGACTTAATGATTCATCCCTCTTGCAATTACCTCAGCCATTAAACAGACCAATACCCTCTATCTGGTCTTCCTCTGTTTGCCTCTAGACTCTGTTATGGTTCACTTTCAGGGGGAAAAGTCAAACCAGTCTCACCTTTCCTGTCCATGAATGGTTCTCCTGCCTCCAGATGACATAATGATTTACCTTTGGGAATTCATGGCTATTAAACTCTCCCCAGAGGCACATAAGAGAAGGCTGATATGTTTCTGATATCCTGAAGGCTGTATGAAACACCATCTAGGATTGAATATATTTGTATATAGAGAAATATTTCTGTCACAAAAATTGATATCCACCTTAAATTAAAAACAGCATAGCAATTCAGGGATTGGATGACATTTATCAGCTGATGGCTCTATGGGGAATCACGCTGTATGCAAATCATCTTCTTTATATAGGAGGCATTGTGATGTCATGTTCAACAGCATTTGAACCAACTTCACAAAATTTTTCTTGTCTTAGCTGAAAAATCTGAAGACATGGAGAACAAACATACAGAGATTCATCAAGTTTTGAATGAAACAAACCTGCAGCAAGAGTACTAGAGATGACATCAGCTAGTAAAAATAAAACTAAATGAAAGTCCTTTATCTTATTTTCATCACTTTTATTTCTGGGTGTGAAATGAGACCTAAACTACATTGTTATATATTATTATTGCTAGAGTATCTACTGTCTATTATCACAATAATGATTTGGTCTTCTGGGGAGAAGAAAATGATAAGAAGAAAGCACTGAATATATTTTTTTCTCCCATGAAAGCCATAAATGACTAGTAGTCATGTTTTTGGCTCAAAAATAAATGTCAGAAGTGGTACATAGTGGAATGCTTGAGGGAGGCATGCAAGATATGTGCTTCAAGTCAGATCAAGGGTTATGGTAGATATTTGCATGCTCAGCAGCAGAATTTTCCACCTTGTTAAGAGCCAGTTATTAAAATTATTAGAGATGTCTCCACTCAAATTAAGGTGCAAATGAGACCATGTACCAAAGTCAATAGCATGGATTTTAATTTAACAGTAAATGTGAGGTAGAGAGGGAGAAGGAGAAAGAAATAGGAAAAGAAAGACACTGTGAATCCTGTGAATCCTGTTTATCCCCTTCTTCTGGTCTTAGTGGGAGTGTCCCAGTATTGCCAAAACGCTGGTCTCTGTCTTGAGGGAGTGGGGCAAGCTGAATTCAATGATCTACTTGGAGTTTGTCCAAAATGCTAAAAGCAACATGTAGGCCTAACATACCTACTTTATAAAAAGAGCTACAAGGATTTTGTGCCTGAAATGTGCACATATTTATGAGTCAAAAGATGACAGAAGTTTGACAGAATTTGTAATTTTATTTAGATGATACTACTTGGACAAGCTATCCATAAACAGGGATAACCTGGAAAGAGTACTTGCGGTACTTTAAATGGGTATGAATCACATGAGAAAGAGCAGCACTAAACTGAATTTCACTAGTGTTAGTTCTTTTCAATGTAACAGAATGCCAGGTCCTTTTATTCCTGATACTTATCTTATTTATATTTTTCAACCAGCCAAACACAGAAAGATGGCCTCTATCTCTAGTGGGAGCTAGGAGAAATAGATGTATGAGGAATTTCAGGACAGGGTTCAGGAATCTCTGCTGCTGCTGAAACTGTTTCGTGTGGAGCTCTGAGAATGGAAATGTCTCTCTGAAGTTTTCATGCTGACTTTTTCATCTTTGTTTGCAATGAAGGACTGATTACAATACTTGAAAACAAACCTTGAAAACTGTCATTAGTAATTTTTCTTTACAAGGAAAGAGTGTATCTCTTTTTAAAGTTCCTGGCTGTTCCTTAGTCACTAAAACAATGATAAAAGCGTTATGGATACAGGAGGAGATATTCTTCCTAGTGAATCAGAGCTTTCTGTAGTAGGTTCTTCTTCCTATTGGAAGCTTTGGTATTTGGATTGGGACATGTGATGGAGAAGTGGTATCAGATTTTAGGTCAGATTTCAAACAAAAAAATATGGGAAGACATTGTCACATTTAGGAAATTTAAGGAGAACTTAAAAGGACTGTTTACAAATATTTTGCTCTGCTATTATCTTATAATCTCAATTTTTTTCTTTCTCAACACAGGCCTACCTATAGTTTCCAGCGTAAATGACAGCTAATCCAAGCTCAGTAGAGCTTGGGCAGAGCCATTGGAATCATCAGACAGAAAACAACATTTTTCTGGTTTTTTTTTCTTTTTTTTTAGTGATTGCTCCAAAGCCTAGCAAACCTTTAGCTGACCCTCAGATGTGTTCTGTGCTGGATTCTGGCACCCAGATCTCCTTCCCTGGGACTTGCCTGTCAGTAAGGAGGTGGGTTGGTGGAGAGGTACACTCTCTGTACTTAATCCTACCCCAAGTAGGAAGTCTTGACTGCGTATGTGGCCCCAGAAACTCGTGGTGTTACTTGGGTGGGTGGAACTAAATGTCTGTTTTAATATCTGGCCCATGCATCACATGAAGGAACATTCTAGCTGAGTCAATCTTATTACATGATTTTTTTTATTCTCTGCTGAATTGAAGATTTTTTTCCCCCTGATGCTTCTTATTTACACAACATTTTTTTCACAACAAAGTTTTTCTTTCCTCTACAAATTGCTGCTCTAATGGAAATATTTTTCTGTCACTATTTTTTCCTGTTCAAATTGAACACAGGAGAAGATATAGTAGAGGTCTTAATGGAGCGTAATGGAGCATAGGAATTCAGTTCTAATCTAGACTGTAAAATTTGTGTCCACCAAAAACTTTGAGATGTAGCTACAGGCTAGAGCTTCTGGAGAAACAGCTAACATTTACACATCTGGTATGGTGACCACTTACATGACTAGAAAAAGAAAGAGCTACAAACAATGAATTTTTATACCAGTTTGGTAAGAGAAGTAACAAAAAATAGTGCTGGTTATCAGCTATCTGGCATGGATCAAAATTTCTAGCCACTGTTCTTACTACTGCAGTCAGTAGGCTATAAGTGTTTTCCAGGCCTTCCTGCAGGAAAACTGGTCTTTGCTTTGCTCAAACTCAGATAAAATGTAACATATTTAATAGCTGACCTTTTACTTTGTCCAGAGTAAATAAACAAATTAAGTCTGGAAGTGCCATGTAATGACAGAAGCTTTTCATGTACTGCTGCTTCTGTGTTTAGTTCAGCAGCTTGACTTTTATGAAAACCTACTGTGGGAAAAATAGAAATGAATGAACTCTTCAAATGGCTGTGAATTTCAAGTTCAGGATATTAATTGGTTGCATTTCCAAATGCAATGTAGAGCAATCCTCTCTAAAAATTTTGGAAATAGATGCTTTCTGCTCACACTAGCAAAAAGGATAGCAGAAAGTTTCCCTATGTCTCTGTAGGTCCTTGTGCACTTGTGTGCTTGGCCTAGACACAGGTCTTGATTTCCACATTCATTTAATTCCTTCATTATATAAATGGAACAAAAATTGCACCCAATTCACTACTGTAAACAGAAATAAAGGCAAAAAACCCTTGACATTCTGTCTAACAATTGTTTAACAGAACTTAAATGAAATCTACAAATAAAATGAAATGACAGTGTAAAGCACTTACCATATGAATAGTTAGGCATTACAATAGCAACAGTATGCTTGGTTTGTTCTTGTCTGTATTATTTCCATTTAGCAGCTGCTAAACCTGACAAACAATTGCCAGACGCAAGAGTTCTCTGATGGGGACATGAACGTGCTCTGAGTGTCCTCGTGAACTTTACTACAGTCAAAAAGTGATTCTTGACCTGCAGAAAAGTAGACAGATGTTTTGCTGACTTAGCAAATGGGAATATTCCTTCTCTGAACATGTGGGAAATGCACTAAATCTGTCTCAGATAGAAACAGTTTGGTAAGCATTCACTATTCAGTTTATTTGCTTTTGTAATCTCTATAGTGTAGAGCATATTGTTCACAAACTTATTTGTAGCAAAATGAACAAATTCAGCTTACCACACATGCTTTTACAAACCTGCTCCCCAACAACAGGAGGGAAATCCAGGTCTTTTGAATATCTGTGTCCTGATGACTACTCTGCTAATTTTGTATTAAGAATTAGAGATTACAGAATGTGCTTTTGATTACTGCCAGTGTAATAGAGTTGGAGACAGTTGCAAACAGTCCTTTGTAGAGTGAAAAAAAAAGTTAGTATCATAAGATGTGTCACTGTGAATTCATACCATCTGTCTAATGATGCATGACACCAGTGTGGTTGGTATCAAGTCAGCTACAGGCTGGTTATATATTCTTAGTAACCTGCAAATGCATCACACAAAATGGCCCTGCACACGCTGTGCATCAAAGCAGAGCATATAATGCTTTGTCACAGGGTAAACTGGTCTATTAAAATGGACACATGTTCAGAAATGAAGAAGGTAGTTGCTGATTTCAGGCCCTTTTGTTCTTTGTTTTTTACATATTCTCCCCTGAAGTCTCATTTCATGATTCAGGTTCCATTTTGCTGCTATTTGAATGCCAGAAATTTTATTATTTTTTTATCCCTTTTATTCTCTGATCCATGAGAATGTCATGAGGTACATTTTTAACAATAATTTCAAACAGCATACTCTACACTTCTTCAGCAAAGTGCAAACAATCTTTGCTTCTTAATACATGTCTAGATTACTGTACCCTTTCAAACATTTTGCTACAATTTAATGTTATTGATTTGTGGTTCTTTCCAGAGTCGAAGCAGGTAGTGCTCCAGACTTAGTGAAATGGAACACCTAGGGGAGATTTGCTACCTGTGTAAGGTGTAGAAATTGAAGTATGTATATGTATGATGAACTCTGACAGCAAGATTTACCTATATATTAAAGAAAATACATCAGAATTATAAATGAGATCAGAGTTTCCTTCTATTCTCTTCTGGTTTTTTTTTTTTTCCTTCCTGTTACAGCTATAAGGGTCTCACTTGGCATAATGTTATTGCTACTTTAGCTTAGTTTTTCATTATAAAAGTATTAAAGGCTTTGCCTCACTTGACCTAATATGAGTGATTTAAAAGGTAAATATTGAGACTAAGTTTATTATCTAGACTTCCCTACTTTGTCATGGATGAAAGATGTAATGAATTGCCTCTGCAGGTACCTTCTTTCACGCAGCCTGAATTCTCAGATGTCAGTCTCAGAGTAGATGTTTGTCTTTCAGTTTTCCACGTGCAGCATCTGTCCCCTGGTCTTCATCTGGTACTGGTATCTTAGTTCTATGTCAAGCAGAAGCAGCAGAAGTCAACAATTAGCAGAAGCATCATCTTCTTTGTTTCTTTCAACTTAGTGATATATTAAACATGATATATCTGTGGATTTTATTGGCAGCCATATTATTTATCACAGCATCAGGATAATGTGTTGCTCCAGTTCCTAGTGAAATGAAACAGCCACATAAAAAGGAATGGATGAAATAGCTTATTTACAAGTGTTTGCTCTTTTTTTTACAGAATGTTTCTCTATCCAAGCGAGATCTCTCTAGAGACACTTTATTTCCTGTGTGTTTTGACTTTATGGTTGCTGGAACCCCTGTCCTTGAAATAATCAGTGGCAGAGCATTAGAACCAAACTAAGCAGAAACAAGAACTTACAATAGCCAAATGAATCAGGAAGAGTGAAAATTATGGACAAGAAATATCTCACTACTGTAAAACTCCTGAGCTTTTAACAGATACTGCTCATTAAATGAGATAAGCCTTTGAATGAGCAGAAGTGTGTGTAGGAAAGCTGAAAATGATAAACAGAAATAAAAGAGTTGGCAGGGTACAGCATCAAACTGTACAAATGGAGTGAGTTTAGACATTTAATACAGTTTTAGTCTACAGGAGGAACAGAGATGCTCAGTCAAGTTTTATCTTTTCTGTTGTTCTGGGATGCAACAGGCAGATGGTACAAATATGTGCATCTCAGGTTTTTAAACTCTCAAATGTCTTATGTCACATATACAACCTGTTTAGAGTCTTAATCTGTTTACTACTGGATATGTGCACTTAGACCCAAAATCACTAATTTGCTCACAGAAGGTCCACAGCTGGAACACCAGGATGGAATCTTATGCATGTAAATGCTTCTGTCAAGATGCACTCTCCACTTTGCTTAATTATTTTCTTTTGCAGAGAAAACTATGCATACAGTTTCTTATCTGTCATAACCAGAACATAAAAATATTTCCCAGTGAATAATGGAATTGCCATGAAACTAAACAATGAGCTAATTTCCAACTAACAGAGTACAAGATGTGAACAGTATTTGGAGTGTTTTTAAAATGTGGTACTGATTAATTCTGCATTTATTCAATGCTAAATTAACTTTCTAAGTCACTCAGGTATCATCAAGTTATTTGTGCTCCAGACAATACAAGCTTACTCATTGCCTGCAACAGCAGTAAAATGGTTTCTGTTAAAGGACATATAGTGCCAATTGGAGTCAAAATTTTTGTGCAAAATATGTATGTTTTAGAAGATCTGATGTTTTAAATGTGTGGCAATTAATTGAAAGACGGTTTGTGTTGTTTAAATAAAAATCAATATGAACAAAGTAAATTACTTCAGGTTTCCAAGCCACTCAGATAGTCATGGAAATACTATGATACAATTAACTTCAGCATAGGTAGCAGGCTGAGTAATTTCTCCAGGTGTCTTGCAGCCCTGTTTGGATGACTCCATAAAAGATACTTTGAACTATTCATTCTTCTACAGAATGTTCTTTGTTCTGAGTCACATTTTAGTACTAATGAAATATATTTCTTGTCAAAACTCCTGTGGGCAAGTGGCTATGACAATCAGTGTGATTCAGCATCCTCCTCCTCAAATGAATTTCACAAATATTCTTATAACTGTATTCAATATTAGTACAGGCTTGGATACTAGATGTTTCTCTTTGAAAGATAAGTAACAATGTATTTTAACTCTTGTAACTTATTATTTTTACCTATTTTTTCTTCATTAGTTATAGTTGTGCATAATACAGTGAATCATCTTATGTAGAAAGAAGTGTGGCAAACATGAGTGCTATGAAATGCCACTAATCATTGTGTTTCCATTTTGTGGATGGGAGAAAAGTAATTTTAGATTTCAGCCTTGAAAAATCATGATTTTATTTGGGCTGAAGAACAATATTTTCATGCCTCTTGTTCTAAATAAAGTCAAAGTAACCCCCACATAATTACTGAAAGATTTGAGCCTGCATTTTTAAAATCTTAACCAGAAAGTCTCAGATGCTTGGAGCTCTGCAGCTGCTTGTGCGTGCAGGTGTTACCATTTGGGCTGGCTGAGCATCTAGGGACTCATTTCATGCCTACACCTGTTGTGGGGTCACAGCCTTCAGGAAGCAATTCAGTATTCATGAGTCTAGAGGGAAAATTAAGCTGTGGAGAGTGTCTAGGGAATGTTTGTCAGGGAAGTGAGAAGGGGATTAAGGTCTTTATGCTGCATTTTTCTTTAAATGAAGAAAACACAGAAATAGCACTGTAAGTAGGAATCATCATGCAAACTCAGAAGCAGCTTGGAGGTTTAAGGTGCTACTACATGATATTGAGTAGACATAGCTAGAAACCTCAAGTGTGGGTTGGTTATTTTTACATCTAGAGCTGGGTACTGAACACTGTGGCACCCCCTACTTGTGGTTTGCTAGGATAGGACAATGTGATTTCCTGTGGATGAATCCATGTTACCCCACTTCTTATTGTTGATCCTTGTTGCCTCAATTAATTAGCTTTCTCCTACTCCTTGTTCAGATTCCCCTGCCCAGTCCCTGACAAAGCAGAACATACACTGTGGTAGCTGTGTGGTGCTAGCTACAACTCAGTTTTATTTAATAACATTGTGTTATTAAATAAATGCGCAACAAATTCTGACTCGTTTCTCCACTGCTCTGCCAGTCTGTGAAAAGGTCAGCACTGAAAACCATCAAGTAGCAGCTCCTTGCTGAATCTCCAAAAGTTTGTGTAAAAAGCAGACTTTGGTGAATGAAGTTTGACTGGTAGGGGAGTTAAATGTTTTGATGAAAGAAATGCACTTATCATTGACTCAGGTGCTGAAGTTTTTCATGAGTCCCCCAGATGCAATGAATATAAACACTTTTGACTTTGTAGGTCTCATGAAAAACTCTTCCTCTTTGCCATTTTTAGCAAATCAAACTGCTTTCATATACACTTGTGTAATTGCTATTATTTTGTTTATTACAGAATCACAGAATCAGAGAATATAATGAGTTCAAAGGGACCTATAAGGGTCACCAAAGTACAGCTCCTGCCCCTATGCAGAACACCCCAAAGGTCACATTGTGGGCCTGAGAGTATTGTCCAAATGCTTTTTGAACCCTTCCCTTCCCTTCCCTTCCCTTCCCTTCCCTTCCCTTCCCTTCCCTTCCCTTCCCTTCCCTTCCCTTCCCTTCCCTTCCCTTCCCTTCCCTTCCCTTCCCTTCCCTTCCCTTCCCTTCCCCTTATTTTAATCAATGAATATAATTTCTCCCTTTCTTGCTTTCTTCCTTAGTGCTAAAAAGTACACAATGTCCTTTTAATATTTAATTAATGAGATCACTTTACAGGTTTTAGTTTAAAGGTAACCATAGCACAAATGCATCCATTATTAACTGCAGAAGGCAGCGGCTTCTTGGGAACCCTCTTTAGTTTAATATGAGAACCCCTGTCAGCAGAAAACAGCGCTGATATTGTTGTTAAGTGTGACAGACTGGCGAGTGCAATGGGCACCACGCTGGAACAATGCAAGCTGCTGATTTCCATGGAGGAGGCGATGTTCAAGGGCGAGGCCAAGGCGGACGGCGAGCGGCTGCTGAGGAAGGTTCGGTTCCGCGTGGCGTCCTCGCACAGCGGGCGGGTGCTGAAGGAGGTGTACGCCGACGGCGAGGCCGCCGACTCGCTGGACTCCGAGTACGCCAGCAGCTCCGAGACCGACCAGACCAGCCGGCTGAGCGAGGTGGACGGGCAGCACAACGGGCACGCGGGGTCGGAGTGCGATGAGAATGACAATGAGCAGGACGACTTGCTCATTCTGGTCAGAGCCACTAAAGAGAAGGGGTTTGGTACAAAGCGAGTCAACATCCTCAGCAAAAATGGCACAGTCAGGGGAGTCAAGCATAAAGTCAGCGCTGGTCAAGCCCTTTTTGACAATTTGGCAAAAGTATTTCAGGTAGGTGGTGCAGATCTGCTGGCTGTAAGCTGTCTCTCTGTCCCTTTTAACTCCACACATTATTATTCCCTTTGTTCAGCCTGCTGTCATTTAAGATTTCTCAATATTCTGTCTCGTTCCCATTGCTATCTACTTGCACAAGAGGGGCTCATTGGTCCTTCTAGTATCAAACAGCTCCACACTCCATATTGGCTGTGAACTTTGCTTTTCAAAATTGATCTTATATTTGCTGAGTATAAATATGTATGTTGTAATTCCCATGTCTGGATGAGGAAAGAAATGTGCCAAAGGATTCAACTGGGGCTCTGCTGGAGATCTGTACAGGTCTCCCGTACAGGGACGTGTCATGTTTCCTCTCCTATTATATTAATTCTAATGAGGTTACGATGTTATCTACTGTCCCCTACATGTAAATATGTATACTTGTAAATTCCATTCTGTTTAATCTGCAGAGTAGATCAAAGTAGGTGCAGGGTGGCAGCAATGACAGTTTTCCCACATGAAAATTTCAGGGGAATGAAATCTTAGTAAGAGGTCTCTTTTATTAATGTCTGTTTTCTATCTATTTTGTAGAAGGAGCGGAATATCTGTATTTGAAACAGTATATGCCACACTAATGCCTTAGTCAGAGAAACACAGGCCTTCAGAAAAATCAAGTAAAAGTTCTAAAATATTTATCTCATATATATAATTTATCTGTATATGCTATTCAAGCCTTTCAATCATTAATATTCACACAGACAGCAACAAATGTGCAACCAGACTCTTTCTGAAGTTCTTAAAACCCAGAATGATGCTTTTCAATTAAATTATCCTGTGATGGTTTCAGGGCATTACTTTGAAACTTTTTATGCAGTTTTAAATCATGGTGAATTTGATTTTAATAATGATTCTTTTTGCATTTTGAAATTACTTTGAAATGAGGTAATTTCATATTACATTAATAAATGACAATAGATTAACATTCTCTTGCTTCTGGATAGGAATTTATCCTCTATGTCGTAGCTAAAAGAACAGTCTTTCTGTCAATATGAATGTTCCTGAAGAAGTTGATGTTTCAGAGAAGAATTTCCTGTTCATTTTCATTCTTTACATCACATCACATAGCACTCAAGTAGTTTGCTTTCTTTCAAGCTACTCTTGGAAGACTTTGTCTTTAATTCCTTATTCTGATAAAATTTGTAACAAACTGATTTTTTAAAGTAGATTTGAATTAGTAAGTATTAACTGAGGCATGTTTGGGTTCTTCTCCAACTTCAATTCCATTGTTCCATGCTATTTCACTACACAGAGTACCCAATTTCACCCCACTAGCCTAATTTCCTTCTAAAAGCTCTCTTCTACTACATCAGTAGCACTAAGAAATTTAAATAAGCAAAATAAAGAGACCCATTTGAAGACATATGTACCTTAATTAGTGTCCCTGCCTTATTGCTTTTTCTATCCCCAGTTTTAGGTTGGAAGTTCTTCAGGAAAGGCCCATGGACTGAGATCAATGTACTTTGATTGTAAGGCTTCTTGTATTCCTAGCAGAGTTAATGGTAGGACCACTGCTATTTCCATGAAGTGTTTTGCCAGAAGAAAGGAGGCATATGCATCTTATATATAACTTCAGAAAAGTAGATGTTTCCACGTCTGCCACAGAATTCCTTAATTAAAACATGTAAAATAATGACTGGTTTAAAAGGTGGTAAAGATTTTTTAATTGACAATATCATACTGTGGAAGAAAGGGGAAAAATTAAATAATCAGATGAAAACAGTTTTTCATACGGCATGTAACTCCAATGAAGAACTCTGCTACAGGCATTGCAAAGTCCAAAAGAAAAGGTTTTCAAAGTGGATGAGGAAAATATATGTGGAACTGAGAAACTTCTTCCTAGGCAAATCTAGATGAGTGATGTTCAGAAAAAATTGTATATACTTACATTAAGACATATATTCAGCAATACAGAGAATAGAATGATTTGAGGTTTCTACACAAATTCAGATTTCCCCAGAGGTAAAGCCCTAAGTTAAGTGAAAAATAATGATGGTTTGCAAATCTTTTATGTCATACTCTGAGCCAATTTTGTATGCCACATGCTGAGCACAGAGGAGAGCAAAACACAAAGGTTAGCTTTGAGATGGATTTGAAACTGCTTGATCATAATGTGAAGTATGATTGAAATCCATCCAATTACAAATGAAATAATGGCCTTTAGAATGAGATTAGAGGATGATTTCTAGTTTTCTGTAAGCATGTTCCAGACAATTAATTGAGCTGTAATACCAGTTAGAGAACAACAAGAGTTCTTCTTTCGAAGGCTAAGTAAGATAGAAAGATGTCTTTGTTAGCAGGTACAGCACAAAATCTCTCGATCTGGGCATTTTTCCGAGTTACCCTCTTGATTATGTAAGGTCATCTCCAGTTACATGTTTCTCTTAGATAAGCAGCAGCAAATGTATAACAACAGTTAAGAGAGTGCTCCTCCCTGAGGAGAGTCCATCTCTGCCCCTTGGATGATTCAACAGGAGGAACTCTATGACTTGAATACATTGTACATTTCTCAGTGTTAGTGTCAAGTCAGGATTTTTAATCTCAGAGTATGCACATGAACTCTTGACCATCCTGTATTCTAAGTACTGATGTATTCTTGTATGCAAATGCTTCTTATTTAGTATTTATTATATCACTGTCTTACTAAAATGTGCATGTAAGAAGCCAAATATTGAGTGTGTGTGAGTGTCCTGAGATCCTGAAACTAGGGGGTGGCTTTTTTCTGCAATATCAGCATTCTGATTCTTCAGATTATCTGCAAACTCCTTTAATATACAATTTCCCCAAATCTCCTAGAGGCTCCCTCTGATAGAGGAGAGATCCTTTAAAGCAAATCACTTTGTTCAGATGTTCTAGGGATAAGCAGGGATTCATTAACTGGGCTTCATTATGTTGTGCAGTCAAGACCTTTCATTTTCTCTGTTCAAATACCTGTGCTAAAAGCGCTTGTGTATTTTAATGTTCTATGGAAATATTTGGATTTGTGAATATTTTTTTCACACTTTCTTACTACAGCCTTTCTACAGAATTGGTTCAGACACTTTCTTCCCACAACAAACTTATCGGAAAGAAATCACACCTTCTGGAGCTTTTTTAGATTTTAAGAGAGTGATGTAAGGCAGGAAATATTTTTAGATGAAAAGGTCTTTTTGGTCGTTGTTGCTGTATGATTCAAGCCTGGTCTGAGAATGTATATCTAGATGTGTGTCCCCTGCTACATCTTCCCACAGTCAGTCACCCAGCACTTCCCTCACCCGTTCAATCTGTGACCTCTCATTTCCACTGTTCTCTGAGAAGCTGAGTCCTTCACATTACTCTGTCTGAGGACTGTGACCCCAGATGAGAGCTGCTCCAGTGCTGTGACAGTGAAAGGTCTCCCTCTAGGTCACCCTTGCACACCACCGCATCCCCAGGTGAAGCTGCTGCCAGGTGAGTGGGGGCCAGCACAGCCATGGGGAAGGAATGTGGGATGGAGCAGGACACATCCAGGGGTTTCCTCAGCTTCAAGGCAGAACATTCCGGGGAGGAAAGGTGGGGAGCAGACCAGCTCTATTGATGCTTCAGGACAGCATGGTTTCCATGGCAACACCTCCAGCCTTTTCTCCCCTGGGGTGGATGCCACAAACAGGCTGTTGACATGGCAACCACATCCTGGCAGGGTGAGGGAGTGGTGGCTGGGGTGGTGATGGCTGCTAACATAACAACCACTCCGGGTCGGGAAGGGGGAAGGGAGGTCACTGTGGTCATCTGTGGCAGGCAGGGACAGTCACATGTGTCACCCAGCCTCCACCAGCACCTAACCTGGGCCTGGGGATAGCCTCCCACAGGGCTGGAAATGCAGGCGGCAGACATCTGGGAGCGGTTTATTTGTGAGTAACACACACTGCTGAGAATCCTGAAAAGCAGGAGGGAGCTGGAGCTCCCACTCTCTCTGTTCATGCACCTCCTTGGTATAAATTTTCTCCTGCTGAGACTCTAAAGCTGACAGCATTGGCAGCTGTGAAGCTGGGGACATGACTTGCCAATTGTGTCAGAAGCATAAGCCCCTTCTCTGCATATCTGAAGTAATTGTGGTTTTATGTCAGTATACTACCAAAAATTCCGTATTCTAATATTTTAATATTGTTTAAATGCAAATGGTTATGAATAGTTCCTGTAACTTTCTGTAAAAAGCAGTAGAGAAAGTTATTTTTTCCTTGAAATAAATATAATTCTCTTCACAACTAATATTTATGACTAAGCCATTCCTATGGCTATGGCCAAGTCTCATAGAGCAAAAATCCTTGGGTTATCTCATATATTACTATATGTTATATAATCATATATTATTAGGTAGTGCAATGATCATTTTATGCCAAACTGGCATCCCAATGTGCAATGGAGCTCAGCCAAAGGTTTTACACAGGTCCCTCCTCATTTTCCGTGTTTCAGCATGGGTATTTTTCCTCCAATCCCATACTTACACACTCCAGTGGCCTTCCAGCCTCCTCTGAAAGGTCAGGTTCTGCTAAATTAGCCACAGAACTCATTCTCAGGCAGAGCTTCCTGATGTCTCTTGCAAAAGGGCAGGTCTGGTTAACAAACCTGATGAATGCCTTGGTGAGCATTGCATCAGAGAGGACATGGGTGAGGAGTCACACATAACACACACAGTCTTTGCAAAATTCCCAAGCACAGCTCCTCAGGTAGAGCTCACATGTAAGGTTGTCACATACAAGTCACTATTCAGCCTGATGAAGAATGAGCTTATTAATGTTTAGAGAGAAAGGTGGGAAAGAATAAAGAATCACGTGGAATTTTGTTAAGAGGAGAGCTTTTGGGGTGGTTAAGAGCACTTTCATCTTTCTTTACTTGCAGGTGACCTGGAAAAGTGAATATACAGCAGGACATGCAGAGCTTACAAACTGATAGGGCTAGCTAATGCCACAGACAAAATAAAGTGAAGTACAGCAAAAAAACCAACCATCTTCCAAAGAAGTCAGAGGCTGCAAAGTGATGTTAAGGAAAGGTTTTTGTGTAGTAGTACAAGCAAAGGTTTTTTGGGTCGGTGGCATGTTGTATACCACTGTTGTATATCTCTGGAGCATATATCACTTCAATCCCCAAAAGTCTGGGGAGACAAGAAAGAGAGATCTGCACTTTCATTGGAGAAGTCTTGATAAGACTTGAAGAGGCTTCTCTTGATAAAGAGTATTCACTTTCTTGCTGATCAGCTGATGATCAGTGCTGAGACTCCAGAAATCACTGAATTACTTGAATTCAAAATCCTCTTCTAGGACTGGGCAAAGATTGTAAAAACTCTCCTGATCTTTGCCTTCATATTCTCCTCCATACACACTGCTCTGACTCCCAAAAGGACATAGCTTACAAAAGAAAGCAATGGATTGCTTGTAAAGAGCATTTGATGTAGTAATATCCCTTATATGGATAGAGATAAATACCAGTGAGATGCAGTATCTGAGCTACAAACTTCCAGTGTATTTTCCTAGTGTTATTAAGTCTGGAAAACTAATTATTGATCAGTCTTGCACTGAAATTCACTGGAGAACAGGAAAAATTGTAATAACATGGAGGATCAAGTGACTATGAAAAGCAGGTTTTTGTGTTTTACAGAAAATTCAGAGTTAGAAGGAAAACTAGATCACTACTGGAATGGGCATAGAGTTGCTTCACCACTTGCTTTGTAGCCTCAGAAGAGCTTTGATCTGTGCCCACACTGCATTGGACAGTGACTCTGCTGATGCTGTTAATCATGTTCTAGTGGTTTCCAGAGTGGATGTCTGAACAGACACACTGAATCAAAAATGGAGATGGTCAGGTCTGTGAGCTTTTAACTGGAACCTGGATTTGGTCAGTACTTAAGATATTGGTTTTATTATTCACATGTTGGAGAAATCAGTTGTAAAGCACTGAGGTCAGACAGGTCTATTACTAGACTATTCAGGACATTTTAGGATTTGCTCCTGTTGGACTTGAAATACATATTTGACATATACTTGATAGGATCTGTAAATAGATTTTTAACTATCTAAACCTCTGAAAGTGATATATAAGTTTTGAATTAAAAAAGACTCGGCAGTCTCATTTTCAGAAAGTGTAGATATGGGATGTCTTAGCTTCTCAATACACTGAACATTGGGTGGCTTACTAACAAAACTGTGGTTATAGATATCACTTTTTAAAGACTGAATCAATAATTGAATAAAAAATTTATAGGCTTTACTGCTGGCAGTCTGACCAGCATGTACTGGACATATGTCTAACGCTCCAGTGCACTGCATGGCCTCAAAATTATTCTTGCCCTGATTAGTCTTGATCCTTGTAAAGGATCCATAAATGCTGGCCTTGTCCCTCGCATGGGAAAGAGCATAGCAAAGAAGGAGTGGTGTTACTGCAGTAAATATGTATATGCAGAATACATGTAGTACTAGAATTAATCACAACTTTAGGTATAGATTCAAAAAACTCACAGGCCTCTGAGGAAGGACTTAGACATCAAGCTCAAAAATTAAGATTCTCCAAATCTCATTTGGTGCCACCAAGCCTCAGAGGCACCAAGAGCCAGCCTTCCTTCCTTCCTTCCTTCCTTCCTTCCTTCCTTCCTTCCTTCCTTCCTTCCTTCCTTCCTTCCTTCCTTCCTTCCTTCCTTCCTTCCTTCCTTCCTTCCTTCCTTCCTTCCTTCCTTCCTTCCTTCCTTCCTTCCTTCCTTCCTTCCTTCCTTCCTTCCTTCCTTCCTTCCTTCCTTCCTTCCTTCCTTCCTTCCTTCCTTCCTTCCTTCCTTCCTTCCTTCCTTCCTTCCTTCCTTCCTTCCTTCCTTCCTTCCTTCCTTCCTTCCTTCCTTCCTTCCTTCCTTCCTTCCTTCCTTCCTTCCTTCCTTCCTTCCTTCCTTCCTTCCTTCCTTCCTTCCTTCCTTCCTTCCTTCCTTCCTTCCTTCCTTCCTTCCTTCCTTCCTTCCCTCCCTCCCTTCCTTCCTTCCTTCCTCCTCCCCTCCCTCCCTCTTTTAAGCACAATGGTGCTCACAGTGTTCCAGAAAAGAGATATCCTAAAAAAACTTGTAGCTTGTGACTTGCTTGTTAGGAAAAAGAGATAGAGAGGAGACAGAGGACAGAATCGGTATTCAGGCCATGACAGATTGCAAATAATCATGTTCTGCTGGCTTGTTTCATGCTGTCTCTTTAAATCTAAAAATAGATTTGCTTTCTTTTTGAAAGAATGAATGCAACTGCCAAATGGAAGAAAAGGCTTCCTGGTTGTACTAAATGGGATTCCTAAGTCATATTGGCCTCAGGAAATTTTCTGAGCTGAAAATAGTCATAAAAGGAAACAGTATTAGTAGGAAATGCCATATATGATTTCCAGACTCCTACTTTTAATTATCAGTCTGGTAGATGACCTGGAGTACCAGACGAGCACTGGGTCTGATCTTATGTACTGCTCTGGGACTCTTGCATAATGTCCCTTTGTGGGACTGCTCAATAAGGTGCTCAGCCTTTGAATTAACAGGGAAAATACTTCATCTTATTTCAAACTAACTTGAAAAAGGGTCATGTTACACAAACAGCCTATCAAAAATATCTTAGGTTCTAGCACAGAAATTTTTTCTACTTATTCTTAGAGTAGGTTTTTTTTTTTCCTGAATTGGCCTCTTACAACAGAGATGAAAAAGATTAACTGATTAGTCTTAATCATTAATTAGTAGCAATAACTCTTTTCTTTTGCTATCTGTGAAGCTCAGCTTTATAGCTCAGCAGGAAAATAAGGAGAAAATGTGTTTTGAAGCATTCCTATAACTAAGACTGTTAAGAAAATTTGGGGTTATTCGCTTTTCTTTGACATGGTACAACAGGCTGCCTGCTAGTTCATTGACCCTGAACTTTGCATGCCTTCAACACAGCAAATACATTTTGTAGAACACATAAAGATGAAATAAATTACCTATGTGCTTATTTCCTAGCCTCATACTTGGTCATTAACCCTTAATTTTGTGTACAAATAAATTAATCTGCAACCAAATATTTCGGAGTTCTCACACTTAAGTGTCTTAGGTTAAGGTAATCTTTTACTTATAACTTTACAAACATGGAAGCAAATATTTGGCTACATTGGGCCAATTTGTCATCAAAGTGCGCTGCTGTGCAATTGCAAAAATATGGCAATAATGAAAATAAAAACCAATAATGAAGATAAAATCCCTTTATTAAAACTTTAAAAAAATTCTAGCAAGTTAAGTGCATTAAAAACCCATTATTTAGTTTACAGATCTCAAAACTATTTCAGTTGTGAACTAGGATTTGCAAATACACTAAGCTAGAAAATATAAATGTATATGTGCCACAGGTAATTTGTTGCTAGACTATTCCAGTCTGTCTACAGCTTGCTGTGATATTCATCTACTCAGGTTGGATATTTATCTACAGTTTATTACATACTGCACCAAAACAAGGTACATGGTTAACAGTTTGACAGAAAGAAATGGTCAAAAAGACAATTTTTTTTTCTTGGCTTGAACTTTAGCCTGTAACTAATGTTTTGTGGCATCATAATTTTGTAGCTGAAATATAATAAAACATTCTTTAGAATGGAATTTGCAACCAGAGGGAAAAGGGTATGGCTTTCATGCATGAAAATCTTTCTAATTGCTGCAACATCCATTGCAAGGTAGTACAAAACATTTAAATGAAACCTCAATAAATTTTTCCAAAGCTTGTAAGAGGAATAATAGATAGGACAGCATCCCCAGCCTGTTGATTTTGAAAAGAAGGTGTAAAGTTGCATCTCCCCATCCAAACAGGCAATCTTGTGGTTTTGCTTGATGCAGTGGTTGTATTGTGGAAAAGCTGCCACAGCATGACTCTTTATAGCCTCCATCAGAGAAAGCAACAGAAATGGTCACAGATGAGCACCGGAGTCACTGAGGTAGAGACTCATTTCATGCATGGCAAGAAAGAAGACAGAAAAACCATCATTCATTGCTAGTACAGATTGTGGAAAGCATTTTAACAACCTTAGTTCCATTTTGCTTTGGAACTTTGTCTAGGGACATCATCTATCAATGTCAGACGAGCATGTCTTCTGTACTGCAGTAAAACCACAAGGACTCATTCTACTTCCATTTCTCAAAAAGAAATATAAAAAGTCCTTCTGGCCAATATTTGCACACATTTATAACACCATGCAGTGTTATGAACAGCACTGACAAATCAGCCAATGCTGATACAAAGGCAAAGAACAATTGCTTTGGAATTCACCCTTGTTCTGAATACTACTGATTGCTAATTGCCTAAAAAGCTTTAAAACGATTAGAAATTTTAAGGGGACATACATTGTTATTTAAGATAATTTCTCCTTGAAAATTCTGTAACACAGAAGGAACTTAGTCTCTAAAGGACTTACTGCTTTTTAAAGAAAATGCAATATTTTCCTGCCCAGCCGCTCATGTCTTGCTGTTTGTTTACTAGCTCCAAATGCAAAGCACTTTCCCTCTGAGCCCTGCAGGCAACTCTGAAACATTGTTGTTCAAGTGGAGAATGTCCTAAGAGGCAGACTGGTAGACACAGTGAAAAATGAGAGCATAATTTTTGTTAAGCATTATTCCTTAAATTCTTTAAGCATTATTGCTTCCTTCCACCTGTCACATTATACCTTGAGAGCTTTTCTTTCCAGGTGTTGGCTGATGAGGTCTCTGGCGAGAGCCCACCTGCAGTGCTGCATGCAGCTTGGGGATCCTCAGCTCAGGAGGGAAATTGACCTGTTAGAGCAAGTCCAGAGGAGGGCAACCAAGTTGATCAGACTCTCTTATGAGGAAAGGTCGAGAGAATTGACTTTGTTCAGCCCAGAAAAGAGATGGCTTTGGAGTAATCTAATTGTGGACTTCCTGTACCTGAAGGGAGCTTAGAGAAAAGATGGGGAAGACTCGTTACAGGAGCACGTAGTGACAGACAAGGGGGAATGGAATTCTTCAAATTCAAAGACAGTAGGTTTAGATATGTTAGGAAAAGATTATTTACTATAGGAGTAGTGAGACATTAGAGCAGCTTGCCCAGGGAAGTTGTGGATGCCTGTCCCCTGGAAGTGTTCAAGGCCAGTTTGGATGAGTCTCTGAGTTACCTGGTCTAATTGAAAGTATCCTGCTAATGGACTCCATGATTCTATGATGCTTTCAATCAGATTCACTCATGCAGTTGGTAAATCTGGTTGTTCTTTCAAATCCCACAATGATTCAAAAATATAAGCACTTACTCAGACCCTTCAAGTTCAAACTGTCATAAAGATTTCAAAAGCTCCATTTATAAAAGGCTTCTTCAGGAAATAGATTATTTTAATCTAACTGGAAGATATTGCCATGACAGCTGTTGTTCTATCTGCTGGGTGGTCAAGCCTTTTGCAAACCTGTCTGCTTGGTGGATGATATAATTTTGCATCCTCTTGTGGAAGATTGTGGGGTGGAAGGACACTTCCACTGGCCAATATTTACAGCTGAATGCAGATAATTTATGCTACAGTTTGGTTGGGGTTTTTTTTTTTTTTTGGCTGCTCCTGACTGAGTCAGGTGGTTTCATCATCAGCTACTCCAGCAGCTCTTGGGAACAGACAAAAAGTGAGGGCTAGAGGTTTCAAAACAGGAGAGCAGTCTAGTGAAATTTCTGATCTGTTTTTTTGTGCAGTCTCAACTGTCATTTTGGAAGAAGGTTATTCAGCTGGCAGAAATGCAATCAAGTATGGAGTTTCATGTTTGAAGACATGATATGAAATTAGAATAAATGTTATTGATTTTTCTTGCTGCACGGTATTAAATGATTATCTGTGCAAAGAAGCTATTGTAATGTTATTCCAAAAGAAAAGCAGACAGATGATTCAATAATCTCAGCTTCTTCATTTGTAGTCTTATTCCTGGAACAGAGCACATTTAACTCTATGACATGATACAGATTCTAGCCCCACTGTAAGAACATTATTATATGAAAAGTATTATTCTATGAATATTTTATTTAAAAAATAAACACCTCTGAGCAAAATCCTGAATCAGACTAGAACATAAAGCTGCTTACATTGGCCTTGGTAAAAGATTAGTCCAGCTGCAGATGTGATATATACAGAATAACTAACTTGGTAGTTCTTTTGCCCAACAGGTTTAGGAGCTGGTATAAAGCATGCAACCTAGTGCATTCTGATTTTCAGACATTATACCTATATGGTTAAAAACCAAAAGAAAACAAAAGATTACACCTTAGAGTCTTTCCAGCAATGAAGTCTATAATTCTGCTTCATGAAGCTGTCTTGTATTTTGCTTATTAAGAACTGGTGGATGAGTCATCTGTCCCCTTTCATACATCAGGCCAGCAGCCACAGTACAGGCTATTCTAGGGCAGAGCTGGTTTACGTACGCTGTCGAGGAGTTGTATCTGCATAAAAATCTTGAGCATTCTACCTTTTCTGAAAATCTATTGCTTAAAAAAGGAAATGAAGCACTTAAAGTGTGCAATGTAGACAGATCTTTAATTTTAAAAATGGATATTGAGTATATAAGTAATAATTAACTACTCAGGGTTTGAAGATGAAGGTACCACATTTCTAGGTATTATTAAGTAATGAGATAGCTGAGAGCATAGTTCCAATTAGGTTAAGTAATATAGTGGGGAAACAAGGTCGTTCATCACTCAGTGCTGGTGCAGGACAAAGGAGTGCTATAACTGCAATACACCCCAATCTCAGTGATTGGGCTCTCTGAGAGCTAAGGAGTGAATCAGCACTTTGGTGCGCTAATCACACCATAACTTTGATCTCTGCCTCCTTCAAAGACCGATGCAGAATTCATTACCAGTTGCAGAGGGCTTTGTGACCCCAGGTGAAACAATGCTCCATGTCCACCTGAGAAATGGGTGTTCTTTTCCTTAACTTTAGTGCAGTGCAAATGACAGCTCCAACCTTTACACAACAGCCTTTTTTTATCTCCACCCACTTGGGTAATATTTTCAGCTAGATTTCAAGTTGTATAAAGTGTCAGGAAAGAAAAAGTACATAATATGTCAGGTGTTTGGAACTGAAAACTGAGAGGGAGAGTGGTTTCCCTGATTTGCTCACCATTCCCTGGGAGTTTCAGGATTTTAGTGCATCGCATTTCACCTTCTGTTTATAGGAATACAGCAAAAGGTATAATAAATTTTGACAGAAACTTTGTTGTCTGCTGAACATGAAAACTCCAGGGTGTATCCCAAATCAAAACCAGGATTTGTTTAACCCTTTCCACTTATTTTATTCCTTAGGAAAGTGAATTGTGATGAATGATAGCAATTTCTGAATTTTCTCTGCTGATGATTGCAATTGAGAATTGCAATCACTTTATTTCATTTATGCTATTACCTTCTTCAGTTGTTTTTGAGTGAACAGTTCTGTTATATATGACAGATTGAATCCAAGCTGTAATTAATCCATGAGAATCTGAAACATTTTTCAATTAAAATGCAGTATATTTTTGACTGAACTAAGTGTGACTGATTAGGGCTTTCCTGAATACCAGTTTTTACTTGCTGATTCTCTCTAGCACTAGGAAAATCACCAATTGCAACAGTGCTGCAAATGTAAAGAAGTAATGGACTATTGTCTTGTTTCCTAAGATAGTCTGATATACTGAAAATAAATATTGGGAAAACAGACCCACTTACCACACAAAGCATAGCTGACCCAAAAAGGCAGAGCCATGTAATATCATGAGCAGGATCTTACCAGCTAACTGTTTCATTCTCTACTCAGAAATATGATGAATGGCATTGGTAAGAAGCTCAACAGACTAGAATACAGTTTTCATAGATCTCCAATGCCTGTTAATTAACCAAATGAACTGAAATTTGGGAATTATAAAGGAGATCACCACATGCATTAACTGCACCTGGCAATGTTTGAATGTAGAATGAGTCAGAGATCCCTGTGTGCATGTGCTACTATTATGTTATTATTAGCATTTATCAGTTTCTACAGCAGTCTAAGTCTGTTTTAGAAAGAATGAGTAGGGAATTAGTGAAAGAGAGGAGCAAAGAGAAAGAGGGAAGGGATAGAAATCATCTTGTTTTTAAACTTCATCTGCCTGCCAGAAAACACTGTACAGGGTATTCCAAAGCTACTTCCAAGTTAAAAATAAATGGGCCAGAGCAGACATTGCATTTTTCCTGACAGCCATTTGCTGCTGATGACACAAGTCTGTTTCTCTGCAGTATGAAATGTTCTACTGAGCGAAGCAGCAGTGCTTACAGCCAGATGGGTCAGGGCTCACAAACCAGGACTCACTCAGACCCATGCTGTTTGCTGACTTTTCCATGTGATCTGAGATACCAAACACTTTCATTTTTATCTGTCTATCCTCAGCAAGTCCTGTTCTAGTTCACTTCTGACTAAAGCTATCCTTACTTACAGAATGTTCTCAAAGAGGACATGATGTGGCCAGTGATTGTCCCCAAATACACAACATTGGTTCAAACACCTAGAACAATGTGATAAATAACAGGAAAAGGAAAAGCTGCTCATGACAGGAGAAAATAGGATTTGAGCTCTACAACCGCTGTTTCAGGCAAATGTATTGTGTTTCTTTTTTTAACAATTCAAGGTGTCATCTTGGGAAAAGGTACATAAGTAAACAGCAGAATTACCACCAAAGTCTGACTCTGTAGTAGGATTAAACATTCCCTCCCAAGAGAAGTAAACATATTTGAAAAACCTTACTCATATTGTTAGAGAGAAAGCCCCAGAGTAACTTAAAATGTCAACTGACAGAACGGAAAATAACTATGCCACAAAAATAACTAGCCATTTATTCAAATATTTCATACATACATCCAAATATAAGAAAGTCTATAGGCATTAAAAGGTCCTTTTTGGTTAAGCGACCAAATTCTAAGTACCAAACAGAGCAATTTCAAGTGGACCTACATGTTCCCTCCTTCTGTTTCCAACGCCCCTTGTTTTGAGTAGAACCAGAAAACAGAAAGGCCCAGAAGAAAAAAAAAGGCAAAAATTGAACAATGTTTTTTAAACTAGAGAAAAAGTTCCATTTTATCAAAGTTCAATTTTCATTTCACTCTGTATTTATTCCTGTTGCTAGTGATAAAAGATAGAAGTGAAATAAACACTGATAAGCTGCTGAATAATAATTATTTTCATACTCCTACACATAACTGTTATCACCAGGTGGTAACTCATAACTGTTAAGTAGTAGGAAATTAAACTATGTAATCTAGGACAAATCTTCCAAGAGCAGGGACTTATTCTCAGATTTCTGGGACTGTGGTTTTTTTAGGATTGTGTAATTAATACTAACATTCTTCTCATGACCCATCTGGGATGCATTGTTTCAGTTGTCTGGTCCTCCCCACTATTTACAGGCACAGCTTCAGGTAGGCAGATGTGATGCAGCTCAAGGCATACATTTTTAATTTACTGATAGCAGCATTTCCTTAGGTGACATTCTGTAGACTTTTTTCCCCCTCTTTTACATTAATTAGTTTCTGTTTGCAAGGTACAGTGAAATAACAATGACCCTCCAGTTTGCCTGTTCTCTAACTATGTGTTGTCTGTTAGTAGACACAGAAAACATATAGGAATGATAAATTGTGAATGATTTTCACTTTCACATTTAGTTTGACATCCCAATTTCCAGCCATTTTAAAATGCCTGTATCTTACTCATGTCTGAGGCACATTGCATAAACTGTTATGCTGCTGTTCTGTGAGCAAAGTCTTCAGTAAACTGTCTCCAGATAAACAGCTGAAAATAGTCAAAGTGGAAATTCAGCTCTTTCCTTGTCCTTTCTCATTGATGTAAAAACTCATAAACCCTCCCTGGGATAATTTAAAAGCTGGATTCCCTTAGTTTTTCGTGGATCAGACAGGTTACTATAGCCAAAATGAGTCCAATATGTAATGAAAATTCAAGCCAAAATTTAGTCCTAAATAAGCATATCTCCAAATGCTCTCAGGATTCATGCAACAACATAATGTTTGTGTAGACATCAAAACTGTGTGCAATCCTCTCACAACATTAGCCTTATCTGCCAGAAATAATGTTCTTCTTGCAGCAGAGGGAATTTTCAGTTTGACCACTGATATGCAATGTTTCACAGCAGGTTTCTTTGGACTGGGCGTGAATCTTATTGCAAATTATTTACACATAATCATGTACTTCACAACTTTTGTGAATTTTGATGATTTTTAAAGGAATTAACTTACATCAAGCAGTACAGGAGAAGAGATAGAAAATGATGATGAGTGGATATTGGGATTTAATGGGTAAAACACCATAGGTTATTGCTGGTGGAAGCAAAGATCCTCCCCGCCCCTCCCCTTGTTATTCTGTAGATATACTGAAAAGATAAAGCTAACCAAGAGCCAGAACTAGTAGAAACCAAGGTCAGGGCAAATGATGCTGGCTGGGTTGTAGCTACTGAGTTAAAGTAATTAATTTTCAGAAAATCTCAAGTGGTAATTACACAAGGTCTGTGACTGTGAATACAGGGAATTGGCTGGAGGGAAATAAAATGGGAACACTGATATTGTAGAGGGAATTCAGGAGATAAATGCTTGTGGAGAAAACTGCATTGCCTGTGAGATGCAGGAGAAAGCTCTCTGGTGTCCGCATTCATAGACATATCTTGGAGGGAAATGGAAGAGCTATGATTCCAGGTTTAGAAATATTGTTTTGGAGCCTGAAAATCTGATGTATTGGCTGTGGAGAGACTAAAATAATTTTAAGTGCTTTGTATTCTCATTTTTAAGATGATTAGGTTCATGTGTTCAATTGGATTCAGAGAATTCCTCAACAAACCTACCAGAGAGGGAAGCCATACTTTGAATTCAACACATTTCAGAGATAAACTGCAACTAACTCAATGTGCCAGAAGGGCAGAGTTCATCTGAAATGTTGGCATTGTACATGCTCCATGGCAATGCACAGTGATGATCTTCATACAAAAGGGCGAGGTATTTGTGACACTTTCCGTGAGTATAGCTGTCCAGAAACCAGGAAAGTGTGCTCACCATAAATGCACCAGGTTCCATCTGGGGACATCTTTCTGCTCAGTGGTGTGAGACCTCTGCTGGGCTTCTGTCCCATTTTGGTTGATTCATTACATGCTCAGCCCTACTGAAACATTGCAAGGAGGTGCCATCGGCTTCTGAGCTGGCACCTTGGAAAGCAGCTCCCAGCCACCCCTGCAGCCCACCTGAGCACAGGTTTGTAATTTTGACCTCATGTAAATCTCATTAAAAGGTAAAGGCCTTGCTTAAATCAGTTCTTTAATAGCTGTCTGAAACCTCAATTGTGGCAGTGAAGTATTCTGTGTTGAGAGAATGAAGACAAAAGTGAGAGGCAGCAGAAAAAAGAGTTTCGCATGCTGGCAGTGTAAGAGGAAATAAAATCACTCCTGGAGTCCTGGCAAAATTGGGTGTTCATTTAAAAACTTATTTTAAAATTAATCACTTTGACATGGAAGAGAGATGAAGAGCAATCAGGCTTTCTGGGGGAAAGGAAGAATCTGCAATCTGCAATCTGGTCAGATCTTTCAAGTAAGATCTTTCAAGATCTTTTTTCTTTCTAAAAGGGATGAGGGAAACATGAGTTTTCAATTACAACTTGAATTCAGAAGTTTTGGCAAAGACAGATGAATGGGAGTACATAAGAGGTTATTTTAACGCTGTACTTCAACCACGCTTGCTGGTGACCAACACTGAGTTTAAGTCTTTTGTTCATTCTTTTGATTACAGCTTCAAAATACCTATATTTTAACTGCATCTTATGGTGAATTATCTTTGTAACGTTTTTTAGCTAAATGAACAAACCTTAGTGTAATTTCACCAGAAATTCAGTTCTGATCTCAAGGTAATTTGATTTTTTGCCAAATTTGTGCTGTTTTTACCATTTAATATTACTGAATTTCACTTTTTATCTGTACCTGACTGGCACAGTCTAGTTCTTAAGAGGTGGTAATAACATTTAATACGACTTCCAATCAGCATTTATTTTATGCAGTCAAAGACCCAAGAAGCTAATCAGAAGGGTGATATATCCAATACACTGTTACACAATTGTGCAGAAGTATGGGTTTCAATTTCCTGATCCAATGATTACATCAAACAAAGAAAAAATGTTTATATTGCCACACAGATTGCTCAGCTGAAAGCCATTTATCAAACATAGCAGATAATCAAACATCAGGAACACTAGCATATAAATCTCCTACTAGCACTGCACCTCGGGAAAACAAATGTTCCCATGGTTGGATGCCAGGTTACAGAACACTACAATCAGCATTGTAGTATAGAGTAGGCACAGAAGTGAAATGTGGCATAAGCCAATGCCAAAGAAAGTTCATTTTTAGGACAGGTGTTTAATGGAGTTTACAAAATGTGGAATCACAGAATCATAGAATGGTTTGCATTGGAAGTGACCTTAAAGATTATCTAGTTCCAACTCCCTTGCCATGGGCAGGGATGCCACTTGCTGGACGAGGTTGCCCCGAGTCCCATATTGACCACTCCTCTGGGCAATGTCATGTTTTATATAGGTCAAGGTAGATATTAAGCACATTATATATACAGCCATGACAAGCAAAAAGTACTTATCAGAAACAGCAGCATTTTCCCACTGAAAAACTGAGCTTGTTTTGCTGGAAATAAAAAGTTTTATGGTCTAGTGTTGTTTCCTGTCTCAAAGGAGCCATTTTGAAAATATTGTATTTATAAGTAAAGTAATCCCAGCACTTTGTCTCTTGTATAGCAAATCATGTTACTCCTAAATAAACTGATGAGGAAAGCAGAAGGCAATATAAGAACAGGTTGTTTGATCAACAGCATCAGAGCAACAACTAACTTTACTCTCTCCTTTCCTGATGAGTTTGTTTCAGAGATGACAAAATTTCGGTTACTAAACTAATGGGTGAAAAAACAAGGCCAGAATGTGCCTTGGCCCTCTCACTGAAGGCTGAGAAACACTCAAGCTCTCAGTGAAAATGAAGATCAATGTCAGAAAAAGCAAGTGTACTTCTCATGTGGCCTGAGCCCATTTTATTCACCTGACAAGAAACCACTGTATTTGGTAAAATGCATCCACTAACCCCCATGGAACTTTATCCAGGTGAATAGTCACTAATTTGTACTCAAAGAATTGTGCTTCAAGAGATAGAAACTAATTTTATGAAGTATGCCTCCAGTCAACCCTCTTAATGACAAATACATTTTTTTTGCCTAGTGCATTCTAGGAAATACTGCTGTTTCACTCACTTTATTTAGTGAATGTCTTGTGAAAGACAGAGCATTCTCTCTGTCACATTTACAAGGCTGAATCTTGTTTACCAATTACAACTGGTTAAAGGCCTTGAAATGTATTGTTGTGTATTGTTAGCCAAACAAATAGATATAAAATAATCATCCCAGAGTAATTTTTTCCATAGCTTGCAATGATTGATAAACTCAAAGGAACCAAAGAAATGGGACAACACCCAATTCTTGATTTGAAGTGCAACTTATTCAAGGAAATATTTGGCTACAGAGACGTATTTTGTAGGAGAAATCATAATGAGGCTGAAAGGTTGTGTATGAGGTTTCAGTTGTCTATTTCGGTGTGAGATCCCACAGCACACTTTGAAAATGAAATGAAACATTATCATATGCCTTGCTGAAACTTGGCTTAGATATTTTCTGACTGCTGCCTTAATGTTGCACTGGGAGGTTCCTGCTGTAAATGGCAAGGAATTCAACCTGTCTGTCTCAGAAAATGATTGTACATTATTTTAGCATGGCGATTGTGATGGTTGATGGAAATTTTCTGAAATAATTTTCTTGTGTTAAAGCTGTTAAGAAAATTGTACTATGCTGGATTTTGTGTTGAATTTTCATGATGTGAAAGTCATAAAGATGTAGTGGTAGGATTATGGGGAATAACTTCCAACAAAAGGAGAGCAGGTCTGGATTAGATATTAGGAAGAAATTCTTACTTTTGGCAGTGGTGAAAAGATTGCCCACAAAAGTTGTGGCTGCCCCATCCCTGGAAATGTTCAAGGCCAGGCTGGGTGCGGCCTTGAGGGACCTGGTTCAGTGGAAGGTGTCCCTGCCCATAATATGGGGGTAGACTTTGAGGTCTACTTCCAACCCAAACCATTTTATGATTCTGTGATTTTCTTTGGTAGTGGAAATTTCAAGGTTATTGGCAGTCCATCTTTTTACAGGCAAAAAGACTACGTGTTGGACCATGTGGCTCGCACTGATATTGTATTGATACTTGTTTGGCGCTCCATAGTGTTGTGTTTTGCTTGGTGCCTTTATAAGGCTAATGTGAGGGGAAGAGGACACTAGTAAATTGAATCAAGCAGCTCTCTGCAACAATTAAGGGATATTCAAATAATGGTACCAGCTCAGCTATTACTTCTCTTAGCCTGTTCCCTACGCAGGAGGCTCTACCTGAAGGGGCTTCATACAAATGTCACAGGACAGTCTGGGTGCACCTTGTCTGGCTTCTGCTGAATACAGGAATGCTTCAAAGAACTGCACAATGGGAAAGGAGATTGTTGGACCCTCCTTGTTTTGGTTTCTAATGTCTCATGTAAACTGCTGAGAACTAAACTATTTTCAGCTCCTGCCTCTTCCCCTTCAATCTTCATAAGGAGTGTCCTTGCAGAGCAAAGAAATGCTTCTTCTCTCGTACCAGCCAGAGGAACATTCCAAGGGTCTTCCCAGAGGCTCTCTCTTTTTATTATTTGCGAAGAATTTCTTGGAGATGTCAAATTGGCAAATATGAGGTGAGAGAGAAATAAGGACTGAGCAAGCAAAAGGGAAACATGCATTCTATTACAGCATTTCTTCCCAGGAGAAGTGCAGACTAGTTTAGAGTTAATCACAGATTTGCTTCTGCTTTTCAAATATTTCATTTTGCCCTATCATATGCTGAATGGCATAAGTACATTAACAAGAAAATACTGATAGAACTTTCAGCACTTGATAAATAAAATACGATTAGACATGGACAGATAGTGATCTTCTTTCAACTAACTTGAACATATTTTTCATTTATTTGAAATAATTTTTGCCCTGGCTGATTTCACAGCATTGCTGCGCCCTGCTGAGCAGGAGCTGCTCTTACCCCAGAGTCAGAGCTAGATGTGCATCACACAGAGTGACTCTGGAGGCTGCAGGGCAGAGGCAGTAGGGTCTAGCAGAGCCCATGAGCCCCGGGGAGATAACCTGCTCCCTTATCAGAGCTCAGATCACCTGGGAGCAGGCTGTAACCTGGCTGTGAAGGTGTGCTGGCTGAGCAGCAGGAAGGACACTGAGGGTGAGCTCAGCTGTGGTCTCTGCACCTTCTGAGCCTGCCCACAGCTGGAGCACTACAAAGAGCAGGGAGGGGCCAGGTCATGCCCTGTACTCCTTTGCTGTGGTATTTTAAGTATTTTTTCTGCTTTGAAATGAAAACACTTTGATATCCCTTGAAAAGAAGCCTGTACTGAAGATGTGTGGGAAAGCCTGCAGTAGCAGGAAAAGGGAAATTATGTTATATTGTACTATTTGAGGAATAGGAAAGGTAACAGCACACATCCACATAATGTCAGAGAATGGAAAGACTTGGTTTTTCATATTTTAGTATACTGCCAAGTGATTTTAGGATAAAAGGAACAGTAGAAATACCTTCCTCTGACATCCCTAACATTGATGTACAGTCTGAAAAGTACAAATGAATTACAAACATATATATGCTATACCAATATCTGAGGTATAATTGCATTCTGAATCTATTTTACACTACAGTTGAACAATTTTGAGGATGTCAACCTTCAGGAGGTAAAACTGTGCTATTTTACAATCAGCAGAATATGTTGGGTTTGTAGATAAGAGAGACAAGAATAGCCCAGGCGTCAGAAGATTAAAGAATTTATGTTGTTGCTGTATCACAGCTCTTCCCTGTAACTATGCCCAGCTCCTCAGAGCTATGAAATGCAAGCAGGAACAAAAGAGATGTTTCTTGTCCTGTGTTACAACAGGCAGAGGAGCCTGGGCTCCTGTACAGCTTTTGGAGATATATTTCTGGGGCTGGTGTTTGTGTGTGAGGCGAGTTACAGCACACAGCCCAGCAAAAGCCACACAAGTATTTGTGTTATTTTAAAAGCTGAGAAAAGCAGTGACCTTGGCCCTTTTTTTTGAGAAAGCAAAGCTAGGATCTGTTTGGGAATGTCCCAGACACTTTAGCTACCTTGTTTAGGAGTGCAGATCTTGATGGCCTCACCTGTAAATTGGTCTCCATGGACCTTCCCATGAGTCATGAGGAGGGATACTGGTGATATCATTCCACTGCCCTGAGGGGTGAAAGGTGGCAAGTCCTACAGTTTATAGTCCCCTTAACTGCCAAAACTGCATAAGGAAAAGTACAGTGTTACTTCAAGAAAAGGCCAGTACATGCTTTCACTTGAGTGCTTGAGCGCTGGGTTGCAGAAATCAGACTTCATTCTATCACACTTTTGTAATATGATGAATTTAATAAAGTTCTGAATTTTACCAAATATTGATGCAGTGCTGGGTCCTTGAAGGCAATGTAAACAGGACTGCAGTCTTAAAGCATTGAAGTACTTAAGAGACAGTGTAGATTCAAATTTACATGTGCACTCTGCTTTGCTGTGTGAGAGCCCATAAAGGGTTGGACTGCGAACAGTGAAGTGGAAGGGAGTGTGGTTTCATATGAAGAATTCACACCTTGGCTGGGGACTGCTTGCAACAGCTTCAGGATGTGCAAACAGATCTTGCCAAAGAAAAACATTTTACTTTGGCAGATGAAGTCTGTGTGTTGCAAGAGGTCGTCTGACCAGCAAATCAATTTTTCCAGAAAAAAATGGCATTAAAACTTTAATTTGAACTAGGAAACCAACAAACAGAATGGACAGATTCACAACACCATTAGCATTGTTCTGTGTGGTTATGATGGCAAATATTGTGGTTTTTGCTTGAACATAGACTTTCAATCTTCAGCTATCTCATTCAAATATTGCATGTTTTCATATAAGCAATGACTTGATGAAAGGTATGTTTTTCATAAAATGCTGTACATTTTTGAAAACATGTATGTTCTCACAGATTATCGTGTAGAAAAAACTTGAAACATTTTGGTCATAGCTTTTGACTTTCAAATTATCTTTCAGAATAACTAGTAACTACTAACTACTTTTAGTATATATTTTAGAAGTCTTTTAAACTGCAAAAGCTAGTAAAAGCTTTTAAATATTTCAGAAATTAAATGCTTAAATTTTGGTGCTTTTTTCCTGCAGAACTTCTTCAACAAGAAACTCATAGCTCATTTTCTTCCCTTCTTTTTCTGAGTGTAAAATAAAACCAGAAAGTTCAAACCAGATTGTGATCAGTTTATTGTTGAATCACAATTCTTCTTGCCACTCTGTTATTGATACAAATTCAAGCTATAAATGATGTAATGCTAATTATGAAGTAAGCAGCTTAATTCAAAGTTTTTAGATGTGCAACCATACATACAAAATATGCATGTGTGTATATTTATGTATAACTAGTTTTCTTCTGCTCAACATTTTTGTTGGCTCATGAGTGTTGCATTTACTCACTGAAGCATCTCTGGCATAGGGTTTGTAATGTGCTCTAGATTCCTGCCTCAGCCTACTTAGTGAAGCAGATCCTTCTGCCAGTCTGATAGTATCTAATTACAGAGCCAAGGGGTGCATAATTCAGCAGAACTCTCTGAGATGTTGAAAGATGATATTGTGAGACAGAGAAGGGTATATCAGCCCTTGATTTAGGTCACACAAGCAATTCAGTACTGCATAAATAACATGTTGAGTGTTATACCTGAACATAGTAAAAACCTTTAAAAATGTCATATATGATAAAGCATTTCAGCTTGTATTGAGTACAAAGTACTATAATTTTTTTTCATTTATTATTTTGTTTTTTAAAAGAATCAAATGTAAATTTGTGGGTGATGCTTCTATTGAAATTAATGATCTATGTATGTAGCTATTCTTTTCAACAGATGGGGTTAAAACAAATTTATATTTTCTTTGTAGAGAGAGGATTAAAAAAATGGAATGATTACTTTGGTAGTGTTGCTCTCATGGCTTTCATTTGCAACCAAATAAAAATGAGGCTAACATCACGAGTACAGTATTCTTCTCACTGATGGACTTGCCTCTTTAGTTGTTTACAGACATGGTCATATACAAAGGTTTTCAAAAAACAAATTTCACCACTGTTCTAGGAGCAATCACTTTATGCCCCAAGGGATACAGTGGTTCTTACACTGCAAGCAGAAAAGCCTTGGCTTGGACCACTAATAGCTATTAGTCATGCTGCAAAAATATCCATGTTAAGGGTTTTGGTCCAAAGATAAAAAAACACTCAAAGTCACCAAACAGACAAAAATGCTGTAAAATATATTAAATAAAATCTGTAGTGTTTAGAGAGTGAGTCATTGCAAATATGCTGAAGAATTAATTTGGTATTGTTACTCAATTGTTAGTTTAATAAATTCCACTCATAAAGAGAAGAGAAATATCTGCTCAGACTGGCAGGACTGGTCAGGGGCAAGGTAACTGTGAGACCAACAGCAAAACATGGACACATCTCCTGCTGCTTCAATTGCAGCTGAACCCCAAAATCAGGGATCAGATATAATGGGGAAAGTCTGAACCCCAAAATATTAATGAGATTAATGGTATTTATTTGGCTTTCAGAAGCACCATGGAAACACCTGACTATTGTACTGTTTTTTCAAAGCTACTGATAAGTCTGTTATTATTGCTGAGGCAACTTTACAGGAAAAAGGTAAATTCTCAAAGACAAGTTTTAGGAGTATGATTCTGAAATATTTCATATTTCTGAAGCCCTATTAATACAAACCATTTTTTTAAGGAGCACTCCAAAATTTTCAAACAACTTGAAGATTCACATATTCTGTAATGTATTTGTTGTCCAGTTACATTGACTACTGGGATTTCTTTTAAAAAAGGTTCAGGATTTCAATCACCTTTAAAAAAGGTTCAGGATCTCAGTTTTATCATTTACTTTGTTTTGCAACTTTGTTATCATTTACTTTGTTTGTTTTATTGCCTTTTTTTGGGTCATATTTTTCATATTTTTACTTCTACATTTAGTGTCTACTACTCTTGCTCTCTCAGTGTCCTGACATTTTAGGTTTTGGTTTATCATGCGGTTTCAGTTCTGTATTTTCAGCCCTTTTCCAGTCCTCAAAATCCCTTCATTTTGTTCCTCATCTTCTTGCTCTATTAAGCCTTCTCTTTTTCATAATGAATTTCTTCCTTTCTTTTGTGGTGCCACTTGATAATGAGCTCACAGATTTAGCCTCATGGATGACATACCTCAAGATTTTCCCAGTTGGGATTATATTGAGTCAACCATGTCAGATGGGTGCCAGAGGGATGGCAGAGGGATAGGTTTCCCCCAGTTATACATCTGGACAGGGCTTTGAACAAACTGCTCTAGTGGGAGGTGTGCCTGCTCCTGGCAGAGCTGTTGGAAGCAGGGGGTCCTTAAAGTCCCTTACAACCCAAACCATTCAATGATGCTATGGTTCTATGATTTGCAAAAGCCATGACTGACCTGGTAAAGAAGTCTGGGAAAAGACTGAGTCAGGAACAAAGTAAGTGACATTGTGGTTTTTTCATGTTCAATCATGAACAGGATTGAACTGTTGAAGCAATTACTTCTTCTCTCTAGACAGAAGAAAAGGGCAGCTGTTTCTTAGGCTGGAAGTGGCAGCTCTGCTGTGAAGTGATGCAGGAAATGCTGCTGCTGTCTCTGGCTGCTTGATTCTCCCAAGGAAACTGCAAGTTCTTCAGGCTGAGGCAGTAAAGCAGAATGTGCCCTTAGACTCTTGGGGAGATGGTAACATTGGGCTGCTAAACTAAGAGTTGTAAATGATGTAGAGGACTACTACTAAAGCAACTTTATTTCCTCCTGAAAACTTAAATTTCTTCCTTGGCAATCTTTCCATACAGTCACCTTCTCTGAAGCACAACCCTGGCCCATGTGCACAGGGTTTCCCTGAATATGACACAGTGTTTGCCTTAGGTCAAATGGTATCCATAAGTGTTGCTTATAATCAAAAGAGAAAAAAGCCTTGCAACAATATTAGCATAGTAAAGTAAAAAGCAGACCTTTATTTGGAAGCTTCCAGGTGTCCCAGTGGTGATGGGCACACCTGCCTGGATTTCTACAATTTTTACAAGGTTGATTAATTAGGATACCTAATGAATATGCCGATTATTCAGTTGCCCCAGTAACCCAGCCCTGGGTCAACCCCTTGGAGTTGGTCCAAGGACTTCTTTGCCCCACTTCTTGTTATGATGTCTCAGATTCTGCTTGGAAAGCAAAATGTTCTTCTTGTAGGCCATCTTCCTGACAATAAGACTAAACAGTATTTCAGAAATATATGACAAGGTTAGCTTATTGTTCTAATATCTAGGGGGAAAAGGGTAGGAAAAGTACTGGAGCTACAGCCATGCATTAGCTGTTTGAAAAGCTACAAATATATGAAAAATATATAGAAATCTTAAGGATCATAAGCTTCTTGCTTCAATGAGAATTCCATCTACAAGAAGTGCAAATAAGAGGTTAATATAAGTTCCTCCAAATCTTTTGATATATTAATCTGTTCAACTTCCACAGCTTTATTAAAGTTTTGTCATACCCATTAACCAGAGAATAGCCTTCTGTTTAATTTCACCTAGAGTTTTATGTGCATTTGTGAGTTACATGAGGTGATTTGAATTTCAAATTTGCAAAGCAATATTGTAAAACTTCATTTTCAAAAGTGTCTTTCTTTTCGTTTGTTTACATTGCTTGTTATTTATGGTTTTGCCACAGCTCCAACCTAGGAAGGAAAAGCACAGGGTTTACTGGTTTACTTCAAGAGTGTATTCTGGTAATTAAATATGACAGTTTTCAGCCTCTATATTGATTAGAAAAACAAGAATTAATATAGATTATAACCCCCCTGTTGTTCATTACCAATGTGGTTTTCAGACAGCTGGCAAGAAGGATATCTTTCCATGGCAAAAGTCCTTGCAAGGACAAGTTGTGTGCATTTGTAGCACAGAAAACAAGGGTTCTATGAAAATTTCCCTGAACAACTGTTTGATCAATGTTCTTGATACTTCTTTGCAGGGCAAACAATGGTATTTCTTCGCTGTCACATTAGGAAAAAGGAAAGGAATAAACATAAAAGTGACTCTTTGTACACCCCTTCCACTTGATATCTTTCCGGATCACTTTACAACTTTCCATTTTTCCATCTCTTCAGCTGCTTATTTATATGCTGTAGGGACACCACAGTCCTGATGCTTCACCAGATAATGACTGTCTGTAGCCATGCTGCCAGCCTCTGGTGTCTGGGAACAAGCAGCATTAGAGATTAGAGCTATGGAGAAACAAGAGCTTCCCTCCTGTTGAATGGTTTCGCACTTCAAAATGTATTGTCACTCCAAAGAGGAAGAAAGGAGGAATATGTGAAAGTTTCTATTTAAGAACTTCTTTTGGTTGCTTATGAAAACAAGAAACTCCTCTTCCTTCAAGCAACCCATGTGTGGTTACTAAAATATTTTGCAGTATTTATGTAGAGTACTTGTCTTTTATGGAGACAACGAGCTAATTCTCTCGCTTGGAATCTGTGAACGATGCTGGAGGAGAGTCATACTGCATTAGCAGTGCAACAGATTTTCAACCTAAAAATGGGCTGCAGAAAAGTAGCCCATTTTTATAAAACTTATTCTTAAAACTGAATTTCTGATATCCATTCTAAGAGAAAAAATATTGACGTATCACAACATTGTTTCTTTCCTGAATGGGAGATGAAAGCCATGGCCACATATGTGGGCAATAACACCTCCAGTGTTCTGTAAGAGATCTGTGAAATGCAAATATTTTTCCTGAGAACTCTTTACTATATGAAGAACCTTGTAAACACCTCTCTAAGCAGAATATACTTTTTCAAGGATTTTTTTTTTGGTATTTAAGTAGCAAGTTAAATCATAACTGGTTATATGGCAAAATCTGCAATAACATCTGCCCAATGTAACAGCTATGTTTTATAGTTAATTAATGAGATAGGTTAGAAATTATCTAGTCACACATCAAGGTTCGGTTAGAAATTATCTAGTCACACATCAAGGTTCATTTTCCATACAGTGCTACAGTGTAGTAGAGGTATCCTTGCTTTCTGTTTTCTAACTTGTGTTTTGGCTCCTAGAATACTGATTAAATAATTAAATATAATTTGCTGAATACAATGGATAATTTGGAAAGCTTGGGAATGCATTAGCACCCTTTTAAAAAACTGGAATATTTGTTACATATTTGAACATAATATCTTTATTTAGAAGAAGGATTTTCAGGCTCCTTGAAAATCTATCACACTCTCTTGGGGAAATTAATCCCTGTAGTATTTACACTATCTAATTGTTTTCATCCTAGAAAGGAAAGAAACAGCATAAACTGTTACATATTGAAAAGTAGGGTAAAAAGTAAAATATGAATTGTGGTGTGAAACTTTTTCCCAGCTAGCTGCAGTGGGTTTTTGATTGGACATTTAATACACAAAAATATATTTTTTTACTGTTGTTTGGATGTTAGAGTAATTTGTTGAGGAACTACATTAAAAATTAGAGATTCATCTGTACCTTCTGCAGTCATAATCTAGTTCAGCATGGAGACCTAAAGTACTCCACGTTAATCTTTGGTCATGGACTTTCTAAAGCTTAGGTTAGGCTCTTGTCTTGAAGCAGATTGCCAAAAACATCTAAACTAGCAAGTTTAGTCTTAGTCTGGGTACTATCAAACTCTGTGCAAACACAAGTGACTGTATTAACAGAATCAGACGTCAGCAGAATAGGGTCAATTTATTCCCATTTGGAAGTCCATCAGGATCTGAAATATATCCGTTTCTTGAAAATATATGTTGACTTAACATCCCTAAGACTTCCCAAAAAAGTCAAGTTGCACTTTATTTAAGAACTTAAATTGCCTTATATTGCTATTTTCAAGAAGTTCCTTCTTCCTTTTCCATCCTCATGTTTGAATAAAAGTTGAAAGTTGGATTGTGTTTTTAATATGCTGGCCTTTTTAAAATAATATTTTAAATAAAATTACTCAATACTTGGAAGATATTAACCCTTTGCTTAATGTAATGGGAACTATTTTTTTTTCCAGGTCTCAGCAGTCCCAGAGTTTGGCCGTATAGTAATTTATACTACCAGTCTTCGTGTGGTGAGAACAACTTTTGAAAGATGCGAACTGGTTAGAAAGATATTTCAAAATCACAGAGTTAAGTTTGAAGAAAAAAACATTGCTCTGAACAGTGATTATGGAAAAGAGCTAGATGAAAGATGCAGAAGTGTCTGTGAGGTTCCCTCACTCCCTGTTGTGTTTATTGATGGCCATTATCTTGGGGTAAGTAAAGCATGAACCTGTATTTTATTCTACAGTTGGGAGGAGCAGATGAAAATCTTGATGAATGAGAAGGAGGATTTTTAGAAAATTGCCTACGATGCTGCAGTGATGGTAACAAGTTAAGACAGAAATCCTTTTGTAATAACATTGCACAGATCCTCACTGATAAGTTGGATCTGAAGATGCAAAAGATAACCAGGGAGTAAAAGGCAATAACACATCTAAGATATTATCTGCTTCTTAAAAAAATATATTATTTTGTAGTTGATTTTTTTTTCCTTACGAGAAACTGTATGTATGATTGACTCAGGAAGATGGATACACATAGCATAAACCTGTCATTTATTAATATCTGTGTTGAATAAGAAACTAACACTTTGGAGTGTCAGACTTTAAATATACATTGAATTTTAGATTACGTAGTCTGTATCAGGATCTGTAATCAACTGAACATATTTTAGATACAAAATTGATTAATAATTTTTTAAAAGTCTAGCTGTAAAAGAGAGAGAAGTCCAACACTGTCCTACTGTAAGACATAAACTCCAAATGGAAAATCCCAATTTGTACACTAGTGTTCTAGGTCTAGAAGCCTGCTGACATTTGAAATCACCTTTTCATTGAACCTGTATATTTGAAATGTATTTCTCATAAACAGAAAAAAAAATCAAAATAGAAAGATTCCGGAAAGTGGCACAAAGAAAACAGTTTTTAAACTCAGAGAAGGTATTTCTCTGAGTGGTGAAAAGCTAGCAATTAGCACCAACTGTGAGGCTGTGATTTGTGAAGGCAAACTATATTTAAGCACAGTGAGGTTACTGTGTTTGCATCACTTAGAGCTGTCATTTTCACAAAACATTTAAGTAACAAAATGCGGTGTAACCAACAATCAGGGATAATAAATATTGGGGCTGTATGAACACTTTCTCCTCTTTTCCCCCATCCCTTCCAAGATTTCCATGTGTTCTGCATGGATTAGGCTTCCCTGAGCATTATAAGAAGTGCATTTGCAGTCAAAGGCCTTGCCAGACCACTAGAGCAGCTGTAAAACCACCTGTGTGCAGAATATTAGCAGACAGTGATATTTACTTCATTGTAGAATATCCTTTTATCAAAACTCTGATTTGGAGATTTGGAGAGTTCTCCAGCCAGTCATGAGTGAATGTGCTACATTCAAGAGCAGTTTAAAATTCAACAGGATTCACATGAAGATTTGTTCATCTAATTATTATGTTAAAGTGTAAGTACTGAGTTCTGATTGACTCCAAGAAAATCTCAGTCCACATATGACCAATTTGTCAAAAGAATTCAGATAAGATACTGAAACTGATTAAATAAATTATTTGCTTAACTGGAGGAAATGCCTGGATACAGTCATTTTGGTGTGATGGATGGCCCAATAACTCACTACCAGTTGGGGGATGTTCTGTTTGTTTATTTTCAAAGATTGTGAAAAACTTGTTTTCTAAAAGAGGAGCGTCAGTGTAAAACCCAATAAAATCTCATTAAAACTCTCTAAGTACTGTATGAGATTATTTAGGGAGGTGTAGAAAAGAAGGCAAGTGAATTAAGAAGATAGCTTACTATGGACCAGACAAATCTACCTTCTATAGGTAAAGAAAAATGAAATAATTTAGTGCTCTGATCTAGACACATTTATTGCAGCAAGGAAACTACATTTACATTGTTTAGCACAAGAAAGCTAAAAGCATTGGGCTGCTAAAAACCAGGAAAACACCCAGATATGGGGTGTGTTTTCCTGCTTATTTTCCTTTTTTTTTTTTTCCTTAACCTGATGTGCACTGAAGTTAGCTGGAAAAAATCTTTAATGGGTTAATTAGAGTTATTCCATGTAAGAGTGACATTATTTGTGAGCAAGCAGCTTTGCAGGCAGGGAGCAATGCATGGACAGCCCCTCTGCTCACAGGGAGCTCATGGCAGTGTGTGCCTTCCCCCTCCTCCTGCACAAGGTCCGTGCCCCCCATGCTCCCCACTGATTACCATCGTGGGAGGCACTGCTGCTTGCTGCAGCCCCACTCTGGGTGCTTTAGCTGAGGGGAGATGCGCTTTGGCACCATGAGGAGGCCAAGTTCAGTGTGAGCAGGGCAGTGACTCGGGCAGTGCTCTGCGGCTGCTGTGCTGGGGAAGGAGAGCCCCAGGACGAGCCTGTCACTTGGACAGCCTGGAGGGACCTGGGTGCCCTCATTCTGTTTGGTAAATGTGGCAAGCCCCGCTATTTTATGGCAGTCTTATATGTCTTCACAAGAGAATCTGAAATTCCTCCATTTAGAGAAATAAGGAGGAATGTGTGTTGAGAAGGTCTGGCAATGAACTATTCACCCCCAGCTCTGTCAATTCACCTTCAGCAGACAGTGCACCCTGACCCCAGGGGCTGTGTGTTGGCTGGAACCTGTGCCAGGCTTGTGTTTCATTCAAATGCAATCGAGAACTAATTACAGAATTTGGTCTCATTGGTAACAGCGATATTTCTATAATGCTTTTTATAACAATTAACTTCTGATATGCAAATTAAACACAAAAATCCCAAAACCTGGTGTGTCAGTAAATAAATCATGCACTATTTTCCTTTTTTTCTCTCTCTCTTCTTTCTTTTTTTTTTTCATTTTGAATATTTGTTTTCTGAGAAATCCCTCCCTGAAGGGGTTTGCATGGAGCAGTACAAAGGAGAATCTATATTGAGCTATGCAGCTTTCAATGAGTCATAACGAGAAAAAACCCCAACCCTGAAATAAAATATGAACAGTTTTGAAAGGTGAAAGATTATTCTTAATGAGATAAAAGTAACAAAAGCATCAAAACCCAGCATATGTACATCTGATAGAGAATATTGTACCCAAGCTATTCAGAAGCACGGACAAAGTTGTTTGAGCATTGCAGGTTGTGGGGATAAATATTCACAGTGCTGTGGAATTCATCATTGCCTGCACAGGGACAATGAAACAAATCCATGACTTGGGCAGAAGCAATAAAAAAAAAATCATATTTAGCCCCTGTCAAGGAGAGTACTGCATGCTGCAGTACAGCAGGGCTTTTAATCTTCTCTTTTTTTTCAGGATTGAACCATTGTATTTCTTGACACACACAGTCTAAATATCAGTCTGTCAGGAAATTGCTGTTTCTTTCTGCTGCATGCTCTTTACTGGCTGATCTAATCCCTTCTTTTCACCTGAAGTTGTCTCCATCTGAAATGGAATTATGCCATCTGCTGGGATACCAATGCAGAATAAAAAATTGCTTCTAAAAAAGAGAAAGCCACACAGAAAAAAAAATGGAGCATTTATTTGCTCTTATAAACTCATATACTCTTGGTAAAGGGATGCAAGTAAAACAGACAAATAAGTAATTTTTGTAAATATCTTAACTCAGCATATAATATTTTAAAAATACATGTCTTTTTTTTCACTTGAAATATATGATTTAATTCCAGCTATACAAGGGAACCTTGATTTTTTTTCAGATATGTGAATTTATGACTGTTTTTTCTGAAGAAAATATCTCCTGTTTAGTTTTCCCAGCTAGAATGAATCCAAAACAGCATTAGTTTTATAGAAAAATTATTTTATTTGACACACTGGTTATAATCCTTTCCAAAGAACAATGAGACTGTTTTTGTAACTGACTTTTAGAAAATATGTGTGTAAAATGTTTTTTTGTGAAACAGGAATTTACAATTTCCTTTTAGCTGGTTTCCAGTGGCCATATATATTTAGTTGTTCTTTGGGTTTTTTGAATACATTGTTGTGGTATTCACTTCATGAGAGGGTATAAGTGGCTCTGTGACAGTAAAACTCTAATTTAATTATTGCATTCAGTCACCTAGCATTTTCTGACTTGTTCCCTCCATTTTGCAGTTTGACATGTCAGGAAATGCAGGGTTCCATTGCTTTTTTACACCTCAACCTTTCCCATTCTTTGCATACCAAATCTGGGCTTTCTGGTGCTGGTACTGTATTGCAGTGTCAATTTTCTAAGTTTATGGGCAGATTTCCAGGCAGTTATTTGTAGCCCTGAGTCCCTGCTGCCAGGGGCCCTGGCTGTGAGAGGTGTGAGCAGAAGGGAGCATGAGCTGTGGCAAAGATCGACACTCAGAGCCCAGCTCCTCCTTCACTGGAACATCCCAGTGAACAATGTGGGCCAGAGATGGTGAAGTGTGTGAGGGCATTTTTGCTGCCTTAACAAGAGGCTTAAGTGCTTAGCAAAATAGGAAACTGGGCATGCAATTTATCTGCACTGCAAATGTGTCCACAAGAGGGATAGTGTGGGGCCTCACTAATTTTTCTCAGTATGTAAGGAATGATGTGGAAGAGAGGCTGCTTCCCAAAAGCTGCAGGTATTCTAGTAAAGCCAAATGCAGAGCCATAAATCTGTGTTTGTTCCTTGATGAGGAATTACATCGTGGAGATGGTAATGGTTTATATCCAAGATAGGTGGCAACAGACAGGTTTATTGACCAGACAGAGTTGGGGCAGTAGAAAACTTAGTGGACCTTGTCCTAGTTCTACAGTTAATGGAAATTTAATGTTTGAAATATGATGTTAATTTCTGGATGTTCTCAAGGAAAAATTGGGAAAATAATTTTAATAATTAAAAGGATCTGGAAAATATGCTGAGTGATTTAGCCAAGATTGTGGCATTTCCTTGCCAATGGAATATCTGGCTATGACCCCTGGACTCCAGCAAAGTTCAGCAAAGAGAGATTCAGCAGTATTAGTAGATAAAGGATTCATGGGCTTCTGCTTTGAAATTAAAAAAAATGGGTAAAAAAACCTGAAATTCACTTTTCACTGAAGATTATGCCCATTGTCCCTCATACTACTTATGTTACTCTCTGGTGAGACAGACTATTTAAGACTTCACATGCCTTTCTGAGTAATTGTGGACTGAACACAACCTAGGAAGAAAAAGAAAAGCATCATTATCTGGTCAAAAAGCACCTATTTGTCTTAAGAGCTGTGTTAAGTACTCTATTAATTATGGATCTATATTAATTATGGATTCTGTGTGTTAAGACTCAAAGATCCAGAGGGAAGGTTAATCTCTACAGACTTTTACTTATATTTCACTTGGGGCAGCCATTAATCAGAGAAGATAGAGTGGCACTTAAAAACATTGACGCCATTCTGATGTTTGGGTTTTAGTTTAAAAACCATAGCTTTCTACTTTGTAAGGAACACAACTGACTGACTGAATGTCATCAGAAATATAAATACTTTAAAATATAAATCTATAATGGGAAACCTGTCAAAATTTTAATTACTGTGTTGTAAAAGCCAATTAGCATTATACAACATCACAGAAACCTAGGGCAGAAGTCACAGAAATGCTTTTCCCTGTGGCAACAGAGAAGAGAGCCTTGCCTAAAGAGGGCAAATTGAGGCTTGTCCAGCTTAAGGAATTTGGGGTGCTGCAATCCCATCATCAATAAAGTTACAAATCCTTAATGACTCTACTTCAGAAGAGCAGCACAAGCTTTGTCTTAAGCTGCTGCAGTGCATTCAAGCCTCAAGCTAATACTGCATGGGCTGCCTTGGCCACGTTGTGCCAAATGCTCCCATTGCCTGCTCCTCTGTGTGAAAGCAGAGATGAGTGGACAAGCATGAAAGGGGCCAGCAGACTGCTAAACCTGCCCTGCTGGGGACACAGACAGCCCCATAGGCGCGTGTTGGAGCTGGTGCACTCACTGCCCATGATCTGTAATGGATTTCAGTAGAAGAGTCAACACAATAAGGCTGGCTCATCAGTCCCCTGTCATCTTCTGTGACTAATTAACTACAACTAATTACCTTGTCTGATACTTTTTAAAAAATATCTCTCTTTGAAAGTATACTCTTACTACACTTTAAAAGTAGTGTCCACTGAAAATGTGGCTTTCCACATCCACTAAAATATTAACATTTTTCTTTTTAACTAAAATCATCAAACACAGAGTCAAAAGGGCTGCTGTTTTTTTCACAAACCTAAGCAAAAAGACTTTCTATAGGGAAAATAACCTTAGTAGGGTGTCATAAAAGGAGCTTTGAAAAGTTTGATTGCCTTTAGTTGGCTTTTGGGCCACACACTTGTAGGCTCAGTAGTCCCCAGCGAGGTTCTGTGAATGGCTGGACACTTGGAGGTGCATAGAGTCACACAAATATTCCCTGTGCTCATGAGCAGCTTTTCCTGTACCTCCCAGAAGTTGGAGAGGTGCTGGTGAGGAGCTGGGGCTGACCACAGGCAGCTCAAACTAATGGCACATCTGAGATGTGTGCCAGCATCCCACTGCACCTCAGCCCTGTGTCAGAGTCCCAACACACCTTCTAGTTAAGGCTGGAAGCAAACTCAAAGACAAAATTTAACAATTTTGAAATGCAGGGACCAGCAAACTGGGGCAGCACAATGGCACGAACTTGCCATGGGTGAAGATGTGGCCAATTGCCCTGGCAGCAAGTAAGGCCTGAAACTGTTCCTCAGTTTCCTCAACTTTTGTTGGTTTCTGGTTAAAAGTGTCTGCAAGTATTTCACAATATTTCATATTCAATGAGATTCGTTCCCTAAGTGAAGTATAGACATTCAAATGTGGTGATCTAATTAGAAGAGAAGGGAACAAGATTTCCATATTCTGCATTTTATTCATCCATTTTGTCTGCAGATTTCTTGGCATTTACTTTCAAGAGGAAAAAATCCCCAACACTACAATAGAGCTTTGGCTCAGGACACAGAAACCCTAAGAGGCCTAATGCAGTCAGACTAAATTATTATTACATACTGTTGTGTCTGACTTTAATGTTGTTAGAGTTTTTTCATTAGTCCTTTTCTCCTTTTGTTATACATTAGGCACATTATGTCTTCATTCAATGCTCAGCTGCTAAAATATTTGAAATACAATCTCCTCTTCTCATTTTGCTGCATTCTCTGATGTGTTGTATATTTACAAAATTGTAAATTTTTGACATAATAACTAGAAATATTTTTTATTCTGTCAGGAAACATAGCCTGTAAAATAAGGGGAAGACAGTCAGAATTTGCAAGCTGTGTCACCTTTTACAGAAAAGGCAATGTGATATGTCACATTGCTAATGAACTTTAGGCATTATTACTATCAGACCTGTGATTAGATTCTCCTCTCCTTCTAGCTTTACTAAGGTTGACCTAATTGCAATATAATTAATGTGAGTCAAATTTGTCCTCAGCCTGTTTAAAGTTGCAAGTCCAAATCTTCTAATCATCTCTGGTTTTTGCATGGTAAAGTGCCTGATATTTTTCATCTTCTTTTCCTAACAGGGTGCTGAGAAAATTTTACTAATGAATGAATCTGGGGAACTGCAGGATCTCTTAACCAAAATTGAGGTAATTGTATTTCTGCAAAAAAATATAGGCAATATACATTTACTATTTGTAATCAAGTAGCTTTTCTTTTTTACTGTTTCCTTTTCTTCTACAATAAACTGATGAACCCAAATGCTTTTTTTGTTTTACTCTTTTTACACCCTGTTTTGGGGTGGAGGCCCTAAAATGTTATTCTCAAGCTAAATGTGTGTCCTAATCTTGGGTCAAAAAAGTACATATATAGGACAAACAATGTCAGACTATGGGAAACTGATAACTTTTCACTGAATACAACCTCTGTGGGTTTTTTGGGTGTGTTTGGTTGGTTTGGGTTTTTTTTCCTCTCATTTATTTTTTTCCTCAAAAATGGGTTTACTTCAATTGCAAGGGGCAGCCTGTTTTCTTCATTGCTGGAGATGCCAAAAGTGGTTCCACAAAGTTCCTCCATCTGTTCAAGGAGGAAGTGGCCATTGCTCAGAAACTGAGCTAAAGCAATTTTGCTTTGTTTTTTAACTTTTGTTAGTTCTCTTAACTACATCTAAAGGTATCTGTATATTTACAAGCCCAACAAGCAATATTGAATGTAAAGATTAAAAATATTATTCTCTTAAAATGCTGCGATTATTTGCAATAATGTTCTATAAAGTAAGCATTCACCAAAAATTACATAAGATGGGAGCACACCTAAGATAAAAAGAATGTTAATTTTACATTAAATATTTCCAATTGTTGTCCCTGGAAGAGCTGATAGTAATAGGAGCTGTTTGCCTTGTGAAGAAGAACAGCAAGTTTATGAGCTACAGAACAAAAAGAAAAAAAGTGCCTTGTTTTCATGTTCATCTGAGTTTTCAATAGGTGAATGCTATTATCAATGGATTTGCAGAAATATTTTAATTTTTCTTGATGGTCCTCCAGGTACTACATTTTCAGTGAGTATTTTACTGTACTGTGGTAATAATTTGTCACTAATTTGTAGTGGTACATAATTCCTCAGACTGACAGTAGCAGGAATTGTATGGATTTTTGTTCTTTATTTGTGAACAAACCTGCAAAGTCCTTACTCAGCAGTGCAATGCTAAAAGATGTGGTGGTAAGTACCCAAAGTGGCATACCTTTCCTTTCTCTGATTTGAACTTTAAGAAAATTGTTAAATGAACTAGCCAAATTTTCAGCAAGTGGAACATAAAAGAGTCTTTGAAATCTTTCTTCTATGCACCGCTGTGTTTAATCCAATAAAAAAATAGAGTAAATTTATTGTTTTGCTTGGGAATTGGGACAATTGAGAGGCCTCAAGTCTTCCTTGAAGCAATTTTCTCTGGGTGTAACTGTTGGACATTTCTTTACTCTTAAAGCTTCAGCATTCTACACCCATAAATTTGAGTACCCCACTTATTTCCTTGAGTACCACTTGTCAGAAGCTATGAATGGCTTTTTGATATCATCACCTTTAACTGTAATAGGTATAATATGTTCAGCACGAGCATGCAAATGCTGAAAGTCATAATATATATCTTAATGTAGAGCACAGAAAACATAACATCAGCATAAACTGCCTGGAGTTTGGATTCAATCATCTCAATACTTCCTAGATTTAATCTAGACCTAAACAGCATCCAAGTAATACATGCAAGCTATCCTTTAGCTTGCTGATTTGGCAAGTGTAAATGGCTAGGGAGGTATTAAGTAACAAATGAACCTGCAACGAGCCTCTCTGACATTGCATGTGGATCTGGCCAAAGGAAAAGGCAGACTTACTGCTCTTCCATGGTGGTTTGCCATGGGATGGGGGGGTGGGCCTTGCCCAAAATGAAAACCAGGATGTGAATTTTCAGCTGGCCTGGAGTCTTCATTGTCCTAGACCTATGGTGGTTTGTTGCAGAATGGTCTGTTTGTTGGGGATGAGCCATTTGACTGGTGCAAGGAAAACTTGGGGCTCAATTTAAGTCATCAGCAAGTTCCGTTTACTGAAGAGAGCATCAGAGACTTATACAGCAAGTAATAAGCTCATGAATATTCTGTAATTTACACCATCCATTGGCTGCACCACAACACTAGCTCTTCTCTATTCTTCAGGGGTTACATTTTTCTTTTCTCATGTCTCTTTCACTATTTGTTATCGTACTCTAGCTAGGCCTAAGGACACGCTATCTTGCAGGTGCAGGACTCTGAATTAGCCACGGCCTTGTACTTTTCTAATCTCTAGTCAGCTAAAATGCCAACAGTGGTTGATGAGGTAACATGTTTGTCTTTCTTTCCTTCTTTGAGCAGAGAGTGCAGCTTCCTCAGGAGTGCTTCTCTTGCGGGGGCTTTGGTTTCCTGCCGTGCTCAGCGTGCCATGGGAGCAAGATGTCCGTGCTCCGGAACTGCTTTACGGACTCCTTCAAGGCCCTCAAGTGCACGGCCTGCAATGAGAACGGGCTCCAGCGCTGCAGGAGCTGTGCAGGCTGAAAATGGCACCTCCACATGCAAAAACTAATTTTATGGTACTGCACCAGTTTGTAATATGTGGTTTTTTTAAATTAATCCATTTATCCAAAACAGTCAATAAAAATCCATTTGTTGTATACTTCTGGTTTGAGCATTTGAGCTTTTTAATCTTTGATCGCCAACCATATAACGAACGCTAAAACACATCTTTCTAGTTTCCTTATAGAGAGATTTGTAGTCTGGAAAACTGATCACATGTACAAATTCTATCTTCTTCTATATGGGATCATCAGCAGTCATATGTGTTTTTGAGTAATGCCCTCAAAGTTACAGCAAAATGAAGCTTAAACTTCAGATCATTGAGCAGTGCTGTTTTCAAATTCAGTGAGAATAAAGATTTTGTAGTGTGGACTTGCCCAAGACTGTTCTACACAGCACTTTCCTGAAAAGTAACTAGGGCTGAATTTGATCCTGAATTCTATGTGGCAACAGAAGAATAGAAACATTTCTTAAAAGCCCCATGAACCAACTTTCTCTTTTAATACTGCTTTCTCTTTGTTACAAAATTATTGTTGTTAGACAAAGTTACAAAAACATTTAATATGGTAGATGTTCATAACTGTAGTAATATCTCAGAGCTTTATGATCCTGTATGTCACAGTAGATCTTACAATGATTCAGTCAGAACACCTGACAGCTTTATAAATTGCATGTAAAGTAATTGAGGATGAGATTTCAGTTTTTTCATCTTAGCAATTGTTGAGGTTTGATGAGTAGCCTGGCATGATTGTTTCAGGGCATTTGTTCCCCAGGAAGGCCCAGCTCTATGGCCAGACAACTCCAGAACTGTAAACACCTTTGCCAATTTTAATGGGTTTCCCCAACACAAACACAAGAGGATTAGTCAGCGATTAGTCTCAATGGACTGTGGGCTCTCCACACTGAATACATTCCAGTTTGGAAGTGCATTACCATTCATGCACTTCCACAGAATACTTTTTAACAGGGTAACATTAGCAGCCATCACCAGCTGCTCATTCTGACATTGCACATCTGTCTCATGTTCCTGCTGCCGGTATGCACTGGCACAAGGAGTAGAAAGGTAGTAAAAAGCACCTTGCTGAGATTAGTGTTGGCTAGAAAACGCTTCCCGGGTAGTCATTTCACCCTGCCCAAGGTGCATTACCAAGTGTTGAGCCATGTGATTTATGTGTCTTTCCTCATTCTTTGTAAAGTTGTGCTGACTGGGGCTTAGGTAGGTGCAGTTTGCTTTTCTAGATGTTGTTTACTCTGGTTGGGTGCCCCATTTCCCTTCCCTCTTTCTAATATAACCTTCCTTAATTTCTCTGTGATGAAAAACTCAGGTATTTTAGTGGTTTGGGCACAGCACAGCTGTGGTATAAACCAGGATAGCCACAGCTGCACAAAACATGGCTTGCAAAAACAAAACCCTCTGAAAACCTTTGTTTTTCTGATGCCTTATTTTCTTCACTGAATCATTACACAAACATCATTCCTCCACCTCCCTCCCACTTGCTGTGTCTAGAGGTGGTAGCTGGTGCTGAAGAGCTGGAAAAGTTGAGCTTATATACCTCTTTCAACATTTGAATCTAAGGGACTTATACATATTCTGTTGCATGTTGAATGTGCAGGCTTGAAAGTGCTTGTACGATCCTACTGCTCCTACAGATTCTACCTTAAGGCTCAGAGGGAGCATCTGGATCTTCAGCATAACATGAGGGAGATTAAATTTTATACAAAGGCCATCCATAATTCTTAGCAGCACCCCATATAAAACTCTGAATTGCAGATGTGCTTACTTTTTTACAGCATGGGTAGAAAGAGAAGGAAGAAAATACATTACCCTTCTTTTATTTAATAGTCATGCACCTTCTATTTCTGGCTAATATTGCAGTCCAGACAGGTATGATACAGAATGAAAGGCAGCAAAAAGCAGAATACTGATGATTAGAAATTCATAATTTCTGATGCATGAAAACAAACTTTTTTAGTTTTGAACTTGCTATGGATCTAGAGAGTGAGAACACTCAGTGAATACCAAACTCAAGATGGCATACTCAAAATCATCCTTGAGTGAAATTACTAGTAAAGAAAATGCCAGTGCATTTGTGATACTGTAATCCCACAGCCTTCACCCTTGAGAGGACATACTGCCTGATGAGATGGTTCATATCACCATTCACCCACCATATGACCAAATTACTATGACTTGACAAAGTATGGTAAGCATTTTCAGTTTCATTGAAACTGAAATTTCCTCATTGACCTGGAAGAAGGGTTTGAAGCTGGTTTTCTTGCCATTTAGGCAATCAGAAATTATTTCCCCTCAGAATGAAACACGCCAAATCCCGCTTCTTTCCTGATTCATCTCCAGGGGCTGTGACAGAAATCTACAGGTCTGTCCTAGCCAAGGATCTAACCCTTCAGAGGCACCTAATGCCAGTGAGCAAAGATTAGGCAAAACCTCCTTAGTTTTCTTTTTAGAAGAAAAAATTATGAAAGTAAAAGGTCAAGTTTTGGAGAACCTTTTTTTCCCCCCCAAGGATCTTTATGGGAGACACAGGATACCTAATGCTAACATAGTATTCTTCAGGCACTGAGTATTTGTCAGTGTATTAGAAAAGGATTTTTTCTCTCCTCTCTCATCAACTGAATTGCTATTTTTTTTTCTCCAGCTAGATTTTCCTTCTAAGAGCCCGTGTGAAAAACAAAACTTTTTTTTTTTTTTTTTTAAGGAGATATTTTTTACTGTATTGTTTACAATTTCTGCTAGGGTTTTGGGTCTGGCTTCTCAGCTCTCCCCAGCCATCCTAGAAATACTAAGTGTGGAAGAATGACAGTATTACAAAGGCAAGCCCAGGAGCCAGTTGAGAGATATGATGGTTTCTAACATGAGAGATGCATCAGGCAGCTAGCAATATAGCTTTTAAGTCAGTCTGAAATAAAAAAACAAGGTATGCAGGTCTGTTCTGATTTACACCAGTAGTACATCTTTACTTCCAAGGAGTTAGCAGCCATCTCCTCCGCTCTAACAAATAAGACTCATCCAACTGCAACTTTGTATAGCAAATTTTCTATTTCCAAATGCATCAAGCTGTGCTTCTCTTGTTTCTGGCCCTCATGACAAGGCTGAAGTAAGGATCCAAGTATATGTTCTCTGCCTGACAGCTCGGCATATTGGCCGATATGAGAGCTGCTATCAGAGAGCAAGCTAATCCTTGGGCTGCTTCTTTGCAAAAGTCTTTATGAGCTTAAGAAAGAGAATGGTTTGGAGTCTTCAACTTGCAGCACTCTTTCCAGTGGACAACATAACTGAGCATAAGACTGTTTTTTAACTCCCTAGAGAAATTTGCTGTCACAGGAGCACTGTAGGCACACAGTTTGTGGTAACTGGGAGTGGGGCTGTGGCTGAGCCTCATCCCCAGTGGGTGCAGCTGTGAGCAGCAGGTGAGCAGCACTGACAGCAGTGAGCCATGGAGTGCCCAGGGGCACTGACCCATCACCAAAGGGAGCAGAGGGCACACAGTGCAATGTGTGAGCATGAGGGGGATAAAAGGTTGGGCTGAAGAAGGACAGACACTTGAAGCCTTCTGCTGTGGTGTGGTGTTGCTCTGACTGGGTTGGAGCTTTCTGACATTGTATGGTGAGACTCTGTGTGTTGTGGCTGTCTCAGCTGTGACGTATGCTGTGACAGAGCAGAGTGTAAATTAGTTTCCTACTCTAAATAGTGAGGACCACATAAAGCAGGGTGTTCATCCTCCTCCTGTTTGTTCTTTCTTTGTAAAGGGGTATTTCAGGGCCATTTTCTTCTCACTTGCATTAAATGAGTAGGGACTATAAATTTTATTTAATATTGTACTATAAAATAAACATACTTTGGGGTTTTTTTCTGTTCGGGAGTATTTTGCTCTTTTAACATACCAATGGACATTAATTTTGTGGGGGAAAAATCTGGGCATTTTCAATATGGGATAGTGCATCTGGGAGTTGCTTTCCATTCAAACTTTGTTTCCATGGTGTATTCTTTCTAAAACTCCATAAAACAGACAGATTGTCTTATGTGTAAACAGCCTACTGTAATAAAATATTTTATATAAATTTGTAATGGTGGGAGTTTCTGAAGGCAGAGCTGCAAAAACAAGCTTAGCCTTTTATTTAAAGCTAAAAACTACATCAGGCATGGATCTTACTGACCTCCACACTTAATTCTGAAGTTTTCTGACCTCAGACGTGGTCCTGTCAAATCAATGAGAACCAAGTCCTACTGATTTAAATTCCTGGTCAGCTGGGTCTAGCCTATCTTCCCTTTATAAGTGAAGTGCTGTGAAATATAGACTCATGTAATTATTGCTGCACTGTATTAATTTATTCTATATAGTATAAATTCCTCTTTAAAAATAAGAATATGAAGTCTTGAAGCCCTCCAAGGTGTTCACTCACTCTGTGGTTTATTTCTCCTATACCTGTGAACTCATAATAATCGATGAAAAGGATCTGATAGGTCTTGAAATAAGACAAATTAATTCACCTGTCAGTAAACATGCTTCGTAAGAAAGCTTTCTGCTTTTAACCTTAGTGTCCTGTGAAAAAAGCAACAAGAATTCCTTAAGAATTTTGGAGTTCTATTAATGGAAATAAGGAATGACTCTTACTGACATGAGTTCCACAATTTTCATGAGTGAGTACCTAATGGAAGACACTTCAGGTATTGTTCCAAGCTATTGCTATTGTATAATTGCATTAAAATGAATTTTATTCTCTTAGCTAGACATATATTATTTGACCACCAAAGTATTCAATGGGAAATATTTATGCCCTAAATAATTTAGTAAGGAGAATTAAGATTGCATAGCTTACTTTAAATAATTTAGACATGATAGTAAAGCACATTGTAATCCAACAATAACTTGAAAAGTAAAAATTATTAGAACTAAATCTTTGTTTAATCCAATTTCTTTCTTCTAGCATTAATTTGCTTAGGGACAGTGAATCAGGAAATAATTGCTTTAGAAGGAAATGACTATGAAAAAGCACTTGCAGTTTAAGCTTCTTCTAGTTTATCAGCTCTACTTTGAAAAATTGGTTTTAAATGAGTTAAAAGGTTTATGAAAATGAACAAGTTTTCCATTCAAGAAAAAACACACAGTAATAAGACACATACTGCTCTTTTCTCTCTGAGGTCTCACATTTTTGCTACTGATGGAAAAAAAAAAGTTGCAAACAAAGGTTTATTTAAAAGACTCCTCTCTGTACCAATAAACAGAAGTTGATTCCAACAAAAATAATTTTTCTTTTAGTGGCCTGAAAGAAATATGCTGCAGGGTAATGCCCTTTGGCAACTGACGTTTATATTTTGAGCTGGAGAAAAAGCCTGTTGTGACAACACAAAACAAGCAACAGTTGTATGACCAGTGAGAAGGGTTGACTACAAGTTGCTGTTTTCATGACTGTGATCCGTTCCAAGTAGGAAAATACTGGTCAATAAAAATTCATCAAGCATTACCATATAAATGTGAGTACTCATCAACTTACCACTTAAAAGTGGCTATTTTACTTTATAAATATTTAATCTAGTGGATGCTTTTTTGTCTGTCAGATACGGCCAAAATTCTCTCTGATTTCATGTCAGGTAAATTATAAATGAGTGAGGATGACAAATACACAAAACATCATCTAAATGTGAGTCCTCTCTGAGCTAAGTCCCAGTACCAATATTATACTATTATTTTGGAACTCTGCCCCTGATTTGAGCCAATATCTGAGACTTTGAAGACATCCAGACACTGTCTTGCCCTCCAGCTTCATTTGCAAAATAACTTTCCTCGTCATATTCCGTATGGGTAGGACGCAGTAGGACAGGAGTGTTGTAATCCAGCAGAAATCCTCCAGACCTGTGGGATGAGATATTTAATCCTTGTGCACCAATAGAGCTCCACAGGCAATGAATGCTTTATACTGCCTCAGGGATCCAGCCAGACAGAGTGAACTTCAGATCAATACTTCAGCCTGCATAATTAAAGGACTTGGTAAAAACTTATCTTTTAAAGCATAAGCACAAAGATAATAAACAGTCATCATCGTTACTCTTATATTTGCAATATTGCAATCATTGCTTTTAACATTATAAGAAAATCATGCTGCCTCTCATTACAGCTTGATGGTGATAGCTGATGCTGGTAAGTTTTCCTTTTCAACATAATCACTGAGTAAAATTTACTAGAATATTATCAAGTATCAGGATCATACGTTCAAACAAAAGTAAAATAGTACTATTGTTATTATTCTCTCCATCACTTAGGCTCTCATTCAGAAAACACCCAAATAACCAAAGCAAGATTAGCAGACAAACCTATCAGCAAGTTTAGTCTGTAGCACTCTTCCTCAGTGCTTTAGAGGGATGCATTAATGTGTTTTCTGTGGCATGCAGAGTTTCCCAGTGAGGCTCCTTGCTACTTGATGTACTCTTGTGATATCCCCAACAGTGAGGCTCCTTGCTACTTGATGTACTCTTGTGATATCCCCAACAGTGCTCACAGTGCTCTGAGACAGGTGGTGCTATGCTGCCTTTTCCTTTTCCCTCATCCCATGTTCTTTTACCAGTTTGGAACATAATGATCCTAAATTTTCCAGTCTTTTCTCACGTCCTTACTAAATGTGCACATCCTGTATCAAAGAAAAGTTAACAATTAAACAATCTCCTTTCTTAATAGCCACCAAATCTCATCTTGTAAGACATACTTCATGAGCAATATGGTTTGAAAACCCTGGAATATTTTTCCACATTTTTTCTCCACTCCTGTATCAGGTCTGTGATGGCAATAAGTCTTTCCTATTGCAGCTTATACTTCTTGCAGTGCACCTAATGTTCAATAATGACAAATTTGTCATGCCACACTTTATGCTTGCCTTCAGACAATTTGGTATATCTGCTTACAGTATGATTTATAGCCTCAGGGCCTACTCACAAATCCTCTTGTCCTCTCTTGGACGTTTTCTATCTTCTGTCTTTGCTGTACTGTGAATTATGGCCCACAACACCTTGCTATGCCATAATTTGGTTTTAGAATTTGATCCCAGGTCGCTCACTGCATCCCCTCTCCCTCAAACTGTTTATCTGTCCTGCTTAATAGAGGTTGTTTTTCCCACCCTTCTCTCCTAAATCCTTGGCTGGTGTCACCTTTGTCCTTCAGATCTCCCGAGTGCCATCTCAGGGGGACTGTTAACTTACTGTAACCAGCTGTCTTCATCCAATACACCTACAGAGGAACAGCATAAAGCCACAGCAGACAGCATCAGCTTAACCTGAGATTTGTATTTTTCAAGTTATACTAGATCTCCGAAGCATTTTTTTCCTAACATGCCATTTCATATTGACAATCAAAGCAATAATTCTAAACTGATAACAGACTGCTTGGCTGTGAATCTGAAAGTATTCAATAAACAAAGACCAGCACAACAATTCTGAGTAATAAATCAGATTTAACATACCTATTTTAACATCCTAGCTTGCCTCAGAGGCACAGAATCTAAATCTCCAGATAAAAACAATTTTTATTGATGCCCAGATTCATGTAGATGCTATCAGGCAGAAACTGGAACACACTAAGTCTTCTACACTTAAAAAAATTTTCTTTGAAGTATTTATCTTTCTTAAGTATAAAGTTTTTCCAAAAGCTTTATAACTGAGAACCTAAGTCTCTAACTTTCCTTCTTTCCTTCCTCTATTGATGTTATTAGATACCTAGAAATAATTAAATCTTAAACAGAGATATAAATCTGTTTTAACTTTAAAAAATCTAGGTATGTATAAAATGAAATGTGTTACAAAGTACATTAAAAGATTACCTTTTTGTCACAAATTTGTTCTTAACATGAAGTAGCAGGTTCTCCATGTCATCATTGCTTATTAGCAATAAATCTCCACAGTGATATGCTAGTAGGATGTTTGGCAATATTTTTTATCTTTATCAGTATTTGATTCTATGGCATGAAATAACTATTAATATCTTCAGCCATTACATTCTGAGTGGGTTTTGTGTGATAATGCAAAAGGATCAGACTATGTCTACAGGATCAAAAATTTACATTTCATAATAATGAAAGGCTGTCACAGTTTTTTGGAAAATTTTTCAATTTTGAGCATTGCACTTCTGATAAATTTTTTTTCCTGTGAGTTGCAATTGAAACTGACTGCCAATATTTTGCCATTTCACACAGAAATATGAGAATTCTTCTGTGCTTTTTCTATTGACCAAATACTAGAAAATGCATCTTATCCGTGAAGGAGAACTCTCACCTTGATTAAGAGAAAGAACTTAATGATGGCATATACATTAGCTGGATGCTTTATCTAGTTGAAAGAGAAACATTTACCACCCTTCAGGGATGAAATAGTTTATGCATTTTCCTATTAAATTAAATCAACCAAATAAAGAATTATTAACTAACTACATTTTAGCTTCCTACTCTGCTGCACTTTTGTCCTAGAACCTGTTACATGTGTAATCTGCTCATAATGTTTGCTTGCATTTGAAGGAAGATTATGAATAACTGAAACCATTATATTTACCACAAGTGACATCAGCTATGGACTAAGCCCTCACATAGTTAAAACCAAAACTTATAAAAGTAAAGCCCTATTTTTTATTCCTTTGTTTCTGAAGAAAACAACTTGAACATTTTTGTCGTTGTACTCAGGAATTTGTTTTGCTACTCTCACAATGCCACATGCCCTTCTCATCTTTATTGCCAAATTCTCAGAAGTGGAAGAACCTGATCCTGGCACAATACTTATGTGTTCTCTAGACTCTACTGGAGCAGACCAGTTCACATTCTCCATTAGCACTTTTAGTCCTGTGTGAGACTTGGGGATAAGCGCAGCACTTGAGCAGAGATTTTGGGCATTGTGTCATGCCCTACATGACAATGCACAGCCATGCCTTGTGCAGCCCACTGCGAGTGGATTTTGGATGCTGTAGCACATATTGGCACCTCTCCTTATGTCCCTCTGTGAATTGGCCAAAATCTGTGCCATAACTAGGAACACATGACAGATGTGTTGGTGAGGTTTCTGTGTTTCAGAAAATAAACTCAACTACCTGTCAGTGAAACTAAGACCATTCTCCAAAATGGCATTTAAGTAGCTTTAATGTGCAACTGCACTAAAAAGTCACATCTTTGGTGACACAGCGGTCTCATCACCTGTAATAAAAAAAACAATTGAGTCGAGTTGCATTCTAATATTAACTGTGAATGTTCCTGCTGTGAAATTATGGTGTTGCTGTTTGGTTAGTTTTGTCATTCTGTCCTATGATATTGGAACAAATCACTATCCACTACAAAGAAATTCACAATAGCTACACCAGAAGCCATGTCCCTTCTCCTTAATGTAACTTAATTTATGCATAATTTTTTGTTTCTGGGGAGGAAAAGACTGAGTAGAGTACCCTAAAATAGTAGTAGTCTGTTAGGCAAACCAGAAGAGACAGTGAGACTATGAAACTTTTAATGGGAAAAAAATATAATACATGATACTGTAGTTTCTTTAAGTTATGCCATGCAGCCTTTTATTGAGTTTCTAGCAAGTTTAGACTTTTTAGCACCATACCTTCTGCTGCAAACTTTGTATTACTGTAGGAGAGCTACAGCAACTAAACTTGGAAATGCAGTTTTAGAATAGATTTTCAGCAGCACTGAGTTCTTTAGGGAGAGAAAGGATTTAAGATTGTACACAGTAATAGCTGTAGAGAAGACAGACTGGGCAGAAATGTTGCCTAGATGCCTTCAAAGTTATTTGATCTCGAGGTAGTAATTTGTTGGTCTATTTTTACTTCATGGGTAAAGGTCATGGAATCCTGAAAAATATTGCTGGAAACAGACAGCCTGCACACAGTAATCATGCAAAGATCACATGTCTCCTGGATTAAATGCAACAGAAATTCTGGCACAGCACAACAATTTACAATATGTTGAAAGACTTATAAAACAATCCTAAAGTAATTGGCATTACAACCAAAGGGACAGCAGTGTTATTTAATTCTAGGGAAAGTAGAGATATCTTTGAGGAAGAATGATTAGCCAAAAGTTGTCACTGCATGTCTCCAATCATGCCACATGATGTAACTATATACATAAGCAAGATGGAGATTGCTGCAAATGAGAAGGATGATGAGCAGGACTGAACAGGCAGTGAAACCATTCCTGTTTTGTAGTGATGATGATTTCCTTTGGATTTTAAGCTCCTGATGAAAAGTAGGTGCTGGTTCCACCTCTCTTAATCTAAGGGGTTGCTCTCTCTAATTTCAGCTGCTCTAAGCTCATGATTTAAGTGCATATCATATATCACAAGAGATCACAAGTTGGATGAGCTGGCTGAATTTTAATGATGCAGTAGAATAAATCCCCTTTGAGATGGTTCCAGCTGATCCAGTACCATATCTCAGATGCCAAAGCTATGCAAATAATCATAGCATCACTTGTTCCTAAATATTTGTGTGTATTTTCTTGGAAGAAAATACTTTCTGCTTAAATCTTTCACACCTCTTGTCTCACATGGCCATAGCAGCTGAATTTACAGCAGCCCTGGCCTGTTGCATACCCAGTATATCAATCTGAAATATGACACAGGGGAACTATGTAGCCTCTGCAATACGACACACATTGGAGCCATTATGTCAGCAAGTCATGATGTCTGTGTAAGGCAAATAAAATATTGACTGTCAAAAAAAAAAACAAAACAAAACTAACACTGGTCTCAATTTTTAAGGTACCTTGTCAGCTTTGGCACACATTTATTACAGACCTAGAAATCAAAAATAATGCTTCATAATACATGGGGGATTTGGCTAGTTTTCCCTCCTCAGGGATAACATAGAAAGAATCAGGGAATGAAAAGAAATAATTTGTCAATTGCTAAATCCTTGAAACATAGTGAAGTAAGTAGGTATTACAAGCAAAGTCTACTTTTTCTTATCTTGAACTAAAAAAGAAAAACCAAACAAAAAAATAGGATTTACTAGTAGGGCAATACATTTGATTGATTGTTCACTGTAAAAAGGAGAGCATATCCTAATTACAAAAGATTTCATTTCAGAATTATAACAATTATTTGGAATATATCACATAAATTTAGAGGCTGGAAGAAAGTGAAAAATAATACCTCCTCCATCTAATAAATTCTAAAAGCTCTAAGTTACCCTTCCTTTCTCACTTCTTTAGTCTTTTGGCAAATCCAGGCTTATTGGCAGAGTTTTTGTGTGTCTTTAGCCTGAGCACCTCTTGAAGAATTTCTTGGAGCACCTTTCAGAAAGGTCCAAAGTGAGGACGTAAGAGAACTGAAGTGCTCCCCTTTGCTTTCTCAACATTGTCCTCAATTATTAAGGTGGAGAAAAGGTAGGAAAGAACCTGTCTTTGGCAAGATGGAGATTAATGCCTCTTTTGAATCTGCACCATTTCTCATGAGTGCCTCATGTTTGATTTTCCTCACTTGGAAAGGACAAAGCTGCGTGTATGTGGAAATAGAGTCAAAACTCCTTTGTAGGGTTTGTGCTAGGCACTTTCACTTCAGGACAGCCACTTCTGGAAGTAAGAAATACATAGCTTGTAGTGCTGGCAGTGAACCACAGGGATTAGAAGAAATGTTGCCAACAATATACAAGAAAGCAGTGATACCACAAGTTTGATTAAAACAGCACCTGGAGGACAGCAGAGGAAAATGTTCTTCCTAATATTGCTGTGAATGAGAACCCAGCAGAGTAGGTAGATGTCCATGTGGGAAATGTTGTATATTATCAGTGAACTTCTTTCCTGAAAGCATTTTATTGTCAGGAGTTTTACAGATACCAGAAGCAATCTAAAATGGTTAGAAAGCTTCTTAATGACTACATTGTTCACACGCTGGGCAAAATTTGTGGTCACACTGAGACATCTAGTGATACCGTGGACATGTTCTTACACAGTGTTACAGTACACTTTTGTCATATTTTTGTCTTTTCTGACAATAAAAAAAACGCAAAAGATCTGCAGGAAACTGACTGAACTTGCTGGTTGCTTAAGAGTGTTTTCTGCAGTCCCAGTTGTTCCTGTCCCAGGCAATTCAGCTCTGTAGGCTTATCTTCAAACTCTCTTTTATTGTGATGGCAAAATTGTCATTGCTTTTCCCAAAGCTGCTCTTGCTTCTTGAGGGCTAAATCTGTGTACCATGTTGTAAGAGAGAAAGATCTGTTTACTTGCCTGCTGCTTTCTCTGCTGGCAGCACAGTTCCCTGCCTCCCTATTCTCTTACTCAGAAAGCTTGTGTCACTTTGCTCAAAAAGGAATCATAAGAAAAAAGGCACAGTAATAATATAGGACAAACAATTCCTGTTTGAATAAGAAAGAGAATATGTTGTCCCCCAAAAGTCTTCAGGATATCATAAGGTTAAAAGTGGAGGACAAAGCCTCCAGCTCTGGAACAGTGGTTTTATGTTGTCCCAAGAATAATTAGCTGCCTGTGGAAAAGGGCTGCTCTTTTTCACAAGAAATATATTACACTGAGACAACCCAAACAGCATTGCCACTGGACAAGGAGAAATCTGGTGAGCATCAGCAGTAGCTGAGGACCTTCATTCACAAGCAGTTACACAGAAAGAGAGGCACCCTTGGCTGAGATTAAAGGGATAAATAACAAACAAACTCAAAAGGGAGCTACTTCTTTTGCTCTCGTGTTTTTGAGCCATAGCTTAAACGAGATTGCTTCAAAGAAATAGTTTTCTTCAGCGAGTCAAGCTTTTCCAAACCAGAGAAACAAACAACTAAATTGTTGTTGTGGTGTTTCGCTTCTGACCCATGAAAATATTACTGCATTTAGGCTAGCAAAAATGCACTAAAATAAATTTTTAAATTCTCATGATTATTTGGATGATGTAAACAGGTTTGAAAATGTAAGAGTGAATCTACAGTATTTGGACAACTGTAAATATATGCATATATAAGTATGTTAATTACAGATAAATACATAAATATATATAAAATAGATATACTATTGGTATAGGATTTATAAGTATGAATACAGATATAAACAAAAAAAAAATTACACCATGAGCAACCATGAGGCATATGGGCCTCTTTAAGCCTTCCCTTTAATGCTTTGCTATGCATCATCATTCTCATATTTAGAGTGCATGCTCTTTGGGGCACTGAATCATCCCTTAAATTTGATGTTAAATATATTTACTGGAGAAAATGCAATAAATAACTAGAATATTTATAAATAATGTTATATTTATATGAGTTTATAATTTTTCTGTGGTCTCTAAGAGTCCAGTAAAAAAGACTGATCATGATATGGTAAGACAAAGATTATTCTGCCTTCAGACTTGGTTCTGAAAACAGAACCAAAGTAGAACATTATCCTTATGGGGTATTTCTGTATTCTGGGAAGATGTGGTTGCTTATAATGAAGTTGATGAGTTTGTGTAGGAAGTTATGAAGGTAGAACTGTCTCTCTATAAAAAATAATTATTGTAGACAGAGAAAACATGAAATATTGATCACTTATTATGAACCACAGATGAAAAGGTAAAATAAAATTTGCTTGTATGTAATAACATATTTATGATAATTTTTATTTTCCCCCTGTAAAAACAAATCCTGCTACTGCAGTGTTCATTTGGCAATGAAGATAAATTCATATCAGATAAATGTTTTAATAATAATTACTCAGATTGGGGCATACAATGACTTTAGGCTCTCCTATATGGAGGAAAAAACTTGTTTCTGTTCCTAATTTCAAACCAGCATTGTTACTTATGTTCCTTTTTTCCCTTCCTCCATCACCAAGCTCTGCTCTGACCAGGAACAGCCCTTCAAAGACAAAAAGTACTGTATGGCATACTGGGCTCCTGTAATTCCCACTGAAACACCACTGAGCAAGGCAAACCTGTTGGGTGTAAAACTTGCTGATCCTGAGGGATGAACTGGAGGACATTTTGCCTTTAACAGCTTCATCCCTTGCCAGACTAAATTCACTTGCATTTTTGTTAACAACTTCATCAATGTAAGACCATGACCTTATTGAATATTACCATGCTATGAGACTTTCTGCACCGTGTGATCTTAATTGATTGATGCATGGGAGCAGAAAGACAACAGAGCCATTATACTGAGTATTTTGCTGTCTGCTAGAAAATAAAATGACCAGCAGCACCTTTGCAAATGGTTTTTATGTTCCTTTGAAAAGACAGCCAGTCAAAGGGCAAATGACCTTAACCAGCAGAAATCCACAAAAAAAGCTGCATAAAGTTACCTGAAGTGAAAAATGGTGTTTAGGTGGGGATTGGTCAGTCAGTCCAGCCCTTGTTTTTGGGAGTAGGAGGGCACATGTGCCAGTGACTGATTTTAAAATCAAGCCTTGCCGGCACTGAGCCCTGGGGAAGTGCTTCCTGTCAAGCACTTTCCTGAGGACACTGACAGCAATAGAACAACTGTAACTCAAATCAGGAAGAACCAGGTGGCTTTGGCTGTGCACAGTGAGTTATCTGGATCACACAGTAAAGCACAATGGAAGACTGAAGACAATTTGAGCACAGCTTTGGTGTTACACTGGAGGCAAGGGCGTTTCAGTGAAGGAATTCCACATGAGCAGGGCTGATACTGCTGGGCAACTTCTGTGAGAGGAGTGGAAATGAAAACTGCCTTGCCCCAGCACAAAAAGGTCAGCATGCATTGACAGAGTCAGCGTATGGTCACATTGGGACCAGCTGGTTATGGGGGAATTTAATTGGCTTTGGCGAAATTTGGGAAAAGACAGATGTTTCAGAGCTGGCTGTGTTCCTGCAGCATGATTGTCATAGTGTAATTTCCCACTGGTGTGTTTCACATCCTCGGAAGCCCAATTAGCCATTGAATCTTTGCTTGCAGCAGGCAGGACTAGGAATGTGCTGCTTTTCCCCCAAGCAGCTACTTTCTTGTTTTATGCATGCAAGGAAAAATAAAAAGTCATCTTTTTCAGTTAACTGAGCCATAGCACCAGCATTTCATACCAGCAAACCTTTAAAAAGAGGCTCTTCTGTATATTCACAATGTTTCATATCTCCAGAGCACTCTAATGTTTTTCTTTCAAAATTACACACTCAGGACTTCTTGTCCCTTTTTCTGGGAAGCACATAGCTTTATACCTAACTCCATCTCCCATTCTCCAAGCCATTTCCAAAACACACTTTTTCTTTGGTTGTACAGCTTTATGACCACTATTTTCAGGGCCTTAAGCCTCTCATCCAGATCAGTCTGCTTACTTTTCTTCCCCAGACTCTGCTGTTCCCCTTATCTCAACCAAAATCAGTTATACTGCAGCCCAGTCCATATGTAAAACATTTTTAAATTCTTCACAGAGTTCAGGGAAGACACCAGAGGCACTCTGCCCTTTGCAAGCTGGTCTAGATATTCTACCTCTTTCATATGGAAATGAGTTGAACAATGCATCAATTAAAGAACAAATGAGACAGAAGAAGGTTTATATTCTTCCTCTTATTGTCAGAAACAGTCTTCTGGTTTTCTCCTTCCTTTCTCCCAGTCATCTACTTAAATTTTTGCTAGTGATTTACTGAAGTAAGTTGATTGTTTTCATTGGTATCAGTTACCTTATATTGAGTTCAACCACCAGCATTTCTTGTCTGTGTAAGCTTGTGCATTGCCCAAGATACTGTGCAGACACTTCTCATGAAACTCACAGGAGTGTTTCAAAGAACATTGTCCATTAACGCAGAATCCATGCTGGAAATGAATTTTATTCCCTTATTCCATGGTAACAAGATGTGAAGATCAGCATTTGAAGACTGATCATAAAGACACAATCAATCAAGGCTATCTACTGTCACTTAGGGTGACTTGAAAACACCAATGAATAGCACTAACTTCTTCATCTTCAGTATCCTGAGGTCTTGAGGGAGAATAGTTCTTGTTCTTTGCAGCAATCCTAGAGCAGGGCTCCACTGTGAAACAAAAGAAACACACACACACACAAAAAGTGCACATGTAAGAATGACTGTTACAAGGGAGCATTTCCAACTTTTCATAAAATTCATGTAACTAGCTATGAAGGTATTTAAATTTTTATGGTCTATCTCCATCTGCTGAGGTTCAAGGCTTACTAAAACTCCAAACTGAAAGTTTGTGATTTAATAACTTACAAAACTTGTTCTGTTAAGATAAGCGGGGAGAGTTAGAGGAGCACAAATGAAAAAGGGGATTTTACTTTAACACAAAATGTTATGTTGGTACTACATATGAACTGTTATCATCACTGGGTGTTCTTGGACTTCCCCAAAGAGGAATAAGTATAGCCAAATACATCCTTCCATGTAGGTTAATAGTTTCAGGACAGAAAACAGTTATGTTTGCAATACAGAAAGAACTCTGTGCCTTAGAGACATTGCACAGGTCTTGTCCCGGTGTATGGATCTCAGGATTTATAGACATTACAAAATCTTGAATAATTTTCTTTCACCTACCTGACACCAAACAGGTTGCATTTAACAAATTTATACCTCTAGGAGAGACATTTAATCTTCATACGAAGACATGAAACAATTAAAAATTCACCATTTCCCTTAAGATCTCCCATAATGATTAATCATCTTCATTGCTGGAAAAGTATCATGCCAAAAGTGTCTGGCATTACTTTCTGTCCATATGTTCTTATTATGACCCCCATATTAAATATCTTCTTAATACATAATTTATTACTGTGAAGGCACTTGCAAGCTGTAATCAAGCCACTTCTCAAGCCCCTCTTCTTGGGCTGAACAGATTGGGCTCTCCAACTCTCACTGCAAGGCAATTTCTCTAGCCTTTAAATCATTTATGTTTCTTTCATCTAGAGATTTCCTAGCTACCTTTTTACTATGCAGACATTTAAACTATACACAGTTTCATAATATTAATGTCAGTCTTTGCATAGCTAAAAATAAATTATCAATAGGTGTATGAGAAATGAATTTAAGTATCAAGTGACTGCCAGCTCTTTTTAGTGCTGCATCACATGAGTGCTTATGTGGAGCTGTTTTTTTATTAGGGGTATATACCGGGTCCTTAATTTCTTTGAAGCCTGGTCTTGGTTTCTAATACTAAAACCTTGCTCAGATATTTGTTTTCATATTTATTAAATTACTAATTTAGTTTGCTCATCCTGCTAATCTATTCAGCTATTTTTCTTTTTTCTTTTTTTTTCCCATGGTTTACTTATCTATTTATTATGTAAACATTTTGGCTGTTAATGGACAAAAACATTCTGTGATGTTTTTGTAGAAGCAGAAAATACTACCACAAGGGAAAATAGAAACATTAAAGAAAAAAACCAAACAGATTCCTTGCAAATACATTTTCCCTTCCACGTCCTGACTGACTATGCTGTCTTTTTTTAAAGTTTATAGTTTTCTTTTCCATATCATTATTTTAAACTCCTTTTCAGAAACCTCAGTTCTCCTTATATAGATATTAATTATCTTTTTTTCATCAAGATCTTTAGCTTTTATTACTCATTAGCAGCAAATTGATTGCTCATAAGCTTTATTGATTCCATGGCTTTTCTCCCCTTCTCCATGCATTTACCAGGTACTGATTTCCCACACTGTCCAAACTGCTGCCTTGACTTCAGTGTTGATCCAAGTAGTCTTCTAAACATGATTTGCCTCCATTAAGGCAAATATATAAGTTGTGTCTTATATGTGCACATATAAGCCTTAAAACAGACCCATTTTTAGGAGTGTTTTTTTAAACATAAACACAGCAGAATTCTTACTTTTATGTATTAGTCATAATTTTAATGAGGTTGGAGAGACAGAGCAGACTGGCTAGAGCTTGCCTGCCCTTCCCTAAAAAGCTATGCCTTTAAATATCATTACTGAAGAAATTCTACCAATAGTACAGAAATCTTCAAGTACATAAAGGCCACACAAATGCCTGGTAAGGCCTAGGATATAAATGTGCACAAGAGAGAAACATAAAAGAATGCTCAAGATAAAATGTAAAATGAACAACTAGACCACACTGCTTGGATAGGTTTATTTTTATCTGACAAAAAGCTTGTTCTACTTGAATGAGCAGACCAAACAAACCCATTACACCCTGGTAACCTACATATAGCTTGAGCACTGTCAAAAACAAGCACAGGCAGAAACAAAATAAATCATTTCTCTTAACAGAGACTATATAATGCTCTAATTTCTCTCCTTTCCCTCTTCTTTTTTTTCCTAACTTTTCTCTTTTCATTGTGTATCACAAGTTTTTATTTAACAAAAGTTTTGATCTTAAATATATTTAACCTCAATCACTCCCCAGCTAAGGTGCTGCCAAGGCTAAATGCTGGTTTCCCTCATTGGTATCTATTCACAGTCTGACAAAGAAAAGCCATTCCCCCCTAAAAAGGGCAGTGCTGCTGAGAGCTGCTGAAACCATGTCTATCTTCCCATGAGTGACAATGGAACAAAACTGCTTCTCACCCTCACTTGCTGCCCTGCTGGTGTGTGGGATGGATGTAACCTCTGCAGGCACTGGAATAGGGCAGAGTAATTGCATTTGGGACACCTTTCAGCTCAGAGCCCATTTCTGGGTGAAATCAGTCCCTTTGGTAATGATGTGAGGCTGTTGTCACCTTTGAAATCATGGAAGATGGGAGACACTTTGGATGTCACATGTGAACCTTAGAAAGGTCCAGTTGTAGAAGGAATATTTCAAGCACTTACTGTGTTTTTTTCCATGTCTGGTAGATAGCATTTTCATTTCCTTTCTTTATGTCCCTTTTCCTCAACTGCATCCTAAGGGACCCACCCTGGGTTTTCAGGAGTGGCTGTCTGTCCCACTGTGTGGAATCTTGTTCTATCTTAAATGGGAGATATTCCTGAAAGGAAATACCCAGAGGTTACTGAGAAGCTTCACCACCACCCCTAATGCCTACATACAGCTTGCTTGGCATTAGAATTAGCACAATGGCTGAGTAAAATATGCTAATTACTGTGTAATTGAATGCCCTAGATTTTCCACCAGATTAACACCTGGGCTGTGACAAGCAGGCATGTAGTCCCAAAGATAGTAAAGTCAATATCTGTAAAAAGTTTATTCTGGACTTTTCTTCACAGAATATCAGACACTTCACTAGAACACACTTTAAAAAAAATTACAAATAGCTACTTAAAACTTGGTGGAGAAGATCAAGCACAGAAAGAAGTTTCTCATCACCTCCTGTGGGACACAACACTCCCAGCTAACAGAAAAGACACTAAGCACAGATCTTGATAATTAGAAGCCTGAGTAAGTACAGCAGGAGCTAATAAGCCAATCCTACATGTGGGGTGTGTTTAATATTAATAACCTCTGTGAGTCCACAGATACACTAGTGAAATGATGCCAGAACAAAGCCCTTCATGTACCTTAGCAAGGCTAAAGCTTTGGAAATCTGCATCAAAAGAGTCTGTGGTTAAGGGTGTGCTGCTCAAAAATAATCAAAACTTTGCTGTTCAGTTTTTGTGCACATGTTACTTCCTTTGCCTTTGTGGTTGTCACTTTTTTTTTCCTTCTCCCACTGTAGGTCTGTAGCCCTTTTCATCCTTCTCTCTGCCCCTGTGGGCAGAAGCCAGCCAGGACTGATTTGCACTGCCCAGTAATCTCCTGTTCTGGATAACTCTGAGTTTTCCCACACTTGACCTGGATCTTGGGGCCTTCTTCAAGAAAGGTTATCACAGAGCTTGTTTCATTAACAACTGCATGTGAAAACAATAAGCCAGTAGGGTTGTTTTACCTCACTGAGGTATCTTCCATTTGATTCATGAAAGCCTTTCATTAGGATTTAAAGTATTCTGGGTTTTCATCTGGTCTTTCAAAGATTACTTTAAAGTGGGGAACAATTATTGTTTAGCATTTCTGCAAACTGTGAGAATTTCTCAGTAAGAAAGAAATAGTTGCTTCATCTTTGGTGCTCTAGCTCTTGAACTGGATTCAGTGTCATGTGAATTAGTGGCTACATACCAACCTGAGATCTCCTAAAAAGGAATTCTTTATTTTGTTGTGTTTACTTTTTTTATATTTTTCTTTATTTTCTTGTGGTTCTACCCCCCCGTTTGAAAATTTTTTTAATATAAGCTGCAAAAATAGAGGTTTTAGTGATTTCTATGCAGAATTCTCATCCTAAGAGTACTTCAGATAATTTTCTCTAGTAGGGGTAGGAGGTGAAAAATTGTCACTTTTCCTTTACAGTCAATTTGCAAATTTTTCACGAATAACAAGAAAAGTATTCATTTTGACATGAAACCTATTTTAGATAGAAAAGACACAATCCTCTGAATCAAATTTTAATTTAGCCTGTCCCGACATGATCACAACATAAAGGTTACTTTTGTGATTAAAATCTTTTAAATCTGGTTAAAAATTGCATAGTGATTATAGGAGTGTTGACATAAATGAAGGAGAGCAAAATCAAGAAACTGAAAGACTAGTGATTCATTTCTGTAATGAAGCTGTTTATTCTCACTGTGAAAGACTGCATTCCTACAAAGTAGACTTTGAGACAATTAATATATTATGTTTTTATTGAGTCGACTTTGACAAAGGAACTTTCACTGCAATCTCCTTTCAGTATTCATCTCTCTATATCAGCTGGAAGATGGGAATAAATCTGTTTAACCTGGCTGTCTATTTAAAGCTCTGCAAAAGGAGTTTCAGCAGATGGAGCTAGTGTGCTTCCAATCTTTGACACCTGTGCTCAATGTGGAAAAAGATGAGCAGAATCGTTTACAGAACTGTGGCTGGGGATATGTCAGGGTCAGGGGTGAAGATTTTCTTTTGGCTTAGCAGAAAAGTAGCAAGCATAAGAGGGAATTACCTATAATTTATCAAATGCTGGTAGATAAGAGGAGGGCAGCTTAGTGATTCAGAAACCAGTGCTGCGCCATAATATGGAAAATAACTTGAGAAGAATAATAATTATTGCATTTGTGTCCAAATTATTTTATGACATCTTGCTATTTTTTCATTATTACTCTCACACAATAATAGATAGTGCTCAAAAATTGCCATAAAATGAAGTATTCAGAAAACCTGTGGCAAATTGTTTAGGTCTTATGGGATGTGTTGGTCCTACGGAACCACAGTAAAAAGAAAATGTGTCTGTGAATCTGCTATCACTTCATTCAAGCTTGTACTGACCTGAAGAATGTACTTCAGCTGTTTTCTCTGACAAGAGCCCAGTGCAATCACTGACACTGAGATTTTAAAGCAGGGAGATGCTGGAAACACCCATCTTCCCAGCAGAGTGGTCATGAGATGCCTGACAATTGGTAAAGATTTAGCTTTTTCTCCATTTTTTATATCATTAATTTCCAGTTTATGCCTCTTGGCTCCAGAGGTACCTCCAGCCTTCCCAGCAGTCAGGTACTGAGAGCAGTGGGACATTATCCAGAGTTACCCTTCAGACCAAAGTTTTCTCCTTTTAGCCCCCAAGCTTAGTTAACAGGTCCTGTCCTGCAGGGCTCTTCTTGCAAGAGGAGTTTTTATTGCATGAAGGCCCTTGGATGAAGGCCACAAGGAAGGAAAGGACAGGCTCCTGGATATAATGTGCAGGTCTGCAGTGCCTATAGTCCATGTAGAGCTGTAGAGCTGTATCTGGCACGTGCAGAAGGCCAAAACAGACACTGAGGAGTGCATGTGGGGGGCACAAAGAGATCAGCAGAACTTTCTGTACTGTGACAATTGTGCTGGGTTCAGTTTTCAAGGTCAGTGGTTTTCGTTTGATGTACTAGCAAGCACAGAGGGTGGGAGTTTCTCACAAACCCCGCTTCAATGCAGCGCTGGAGGGTAACAGCAGGGAAAAGAAAATGCTCAGAGTTCTTTGCCAATTTTTGGAGTGGTCCTGCCATGAGAAGAGCACCTGAGTGACTTGGGATTCAACATGCATATCCACACTTTCATCCAGGAAAGGGAAGGAAGGCAAGAAAGCAAAACAGTTCAGGAAACTTTCCAGGATTTTCTCTTTGTGACATTACCTTTCCAACAGGAGAATATGCAAATGCTGGTGGCATCCTGATAAGAGGAGTTATATGTTATTTCAGAAGTTAATATATGGTGTCAGTGCTATCACGTTGTACCTTCTCTGCAGCTCTCCAGTTCCTACATTGTGATTTATTGTGGCACATTATAAGAGCAGTGTGTGAAAGTTTCAAAGCCATCATTGGTCATTGTTACAGCTGCACAGCACTGACAAGCAACTGATGGAAAGAAAGGTTTTATTGCTGCACTGTTCTCTCCTTCTTGCCTATTTAGGTCTTCAGCTTCAGCACTTTAGTGACTCCATAGGCTACTGAATTCTTGAACAAAGTTTCAGTGGGTGTAAAGTAAGGCATTATTTTGTTAGATGCATGTCTGATACAGAAAGGACATTTTTATTTTACTGTAAATTGCCTACTGCAGCAACCAAATGAGCCATGGTTTTTGCATACAAATGTATAAACTTTTTGTTTGGGTTTTCAATTTTCATTGGTTAGAATCTGAAATTCTAACTGGAATTTGGTTATCGTTAAGAGATTATCCTGTGCAATTTTGAATTGATTTTTAGTATTTTGAAAATTTTTCCATAAATCAGCCACTCCTGAACCCTTACTAGTGATTATTGCTCTCAGATACCAGGAATGTAGTATAAAAATATGGGCAGAGAAATTAATCATATATCAGAATCTCCTCTGAGTTTTCATGTGTATTTGTTATGTAGAGCATACATCCATCCTTAATTATATTTGTAATGTAATTTCCTCTAAAGGAGTCAATGCTGTAAAGTGTTGCTTAATTTTCCTTGTTACAATAAGTCAGCTGAATAATGACAATAAATATTGGCTGGAAACTCAGAGATTTGAGAGTTGTATGAGGTTTCCAACACAATTTCTGAACGACTAGTGTTTGTATCATGTGCCATCTTGGTTTCTAAAACAGTACTTGTGTTCATCTGTTTTTGTGAATTCCTTGAAATCGGGGCATGCAAAGTGTACCATAAAAGTTTGGTTTAACATGGCAGTATTGTCTAAAAAAGAACATGTGCACAGTTTCCTTCTCAGCCATGGATGACTTGTCCTTTGAAAAGCTGGTTCCCAATAAATTAGAGACTGAATTTGCAGCATGTGATTTACTCTGCACTGGTTCCAGGTGAGGACATTCTCACTGTAACTATCCATCCCACCCAGCTTCAGCTGTTCCCAGGGCTCTGCACTGCCTGGAGAGCCTCCTGAATAGAGAGCATCAGAGCATGTTAGACATGTTGCGATTTCCACTCTGGAGGATCTGCTCTCTCCTGTCCTAACTACAGAATATGGGGAGATCAGCTTACCCTTCAAGGGATGTGACACCTTTCCACTCACCTGCTCTGCCTCTTATCATCTATAAGAAAAATTCTTCCATAATTTATTTTGAAATTAATTGTACATGTTCCAGGGAGAATACTCATGGGGCCCAGACTCCCTCTACCACTTTCAGGATAAAAAAAGATAAATTTATTTAGGAGAGCAAACAAGTAGGAGACTGCCATATGTATAACAGAGATGTCTGCTTCTCCCTCTCTTACTGTCCTTCTGAGCAAAAAGTTAACCTTTGTGATGAGCAGACAAGGAGGTGGATTGAAGAGACTCAGAATTCACACCCTCCCTAGTTCACAGCACTCGCTGACTTCTCTGTGTTGTCATGCCAAAGTGATGTAGAGCTTAACAACAAAAGCTGATTTTGTCGAAACTCCCAGAAAGTGAATCAGAGTCCTGGGGACAAAGACTCCACATTTACTCCTGGGAGCTGCTAGTGTCTCAGGTATTATCAGTGGAACACTTAATTAAGCAACTCACAGTATTATTTTTCCACTGGTAATACTTACTAAAATGAAAAGTATTTTTGGTTCTTTACTACTGTGAAACTAAGTACTGAAAAGGCTGTTGCAATGAAATAGAATTTTCTTACTAATGCCACAGTTTTCAACCTATGTGACCCACCAAAACTGATGTACACAGAAAAACAACTTTAAAAGAAAAGGGGTCATGTATGTATATGTGGCTAACAACAGCATTTGGGAGGCAGAGCTGTCCAAGGACTAATGTAGGAATTGCAGAATTTGCTGATAAATGATTTCTGTCAGGATCTTGGCAGCAATCAGAAAAAAAAGCTGTAAATCTACTGCAAAGGGAGGTAGAAATGTTTTTTTGGAACAACTGATAAAGTCCGACTACCTAGAAAAGAAATCTGAATTCTGTACTGGCAAAGAAATCTTATCTTCTTGACAGTATTGGTAAAGCACTCATCAAGGATTGGAGGCTGGAGTGGGTACATGAAAGGAAAGAGCTTCTATATTGCATTGGCTATGGCTAAAGAACATCAATTGATTATTGAGCAAAACTTAGAACATCATGCCTTTGAATTATTCCTGCACACAATTTCATGAACAATCACAGTGATGAATGAGATCTTAAATAGTTCTGTAAAACACCAGGAACAGATTCACAGTAACTGGAGAGGCCCTTCTAAAAGCTGTATCTTGGAGGTGTGGGATGGGACAGAGGAAGCAAGAGATGTAGCTGCTGAAATAGTTTAGGTTCTTCTTTAATGAGGAATCTACTCTTATTTAGGTCTTCTAATAATGTAATACTCCAACAGTTGTAAATTACAGAAATGGATTGTTACAATGTAAATGTTTCTCTATCCTATGTATTCTAGGATCTAGCTGTTACAACCCACCCTAATCCCAGAGGAGCAAAGTGAGCTCTCAGTAGATTACAAATCCTGACGTTCAAAAGATTCCCCAAAAATTATTAAAACCAAATGATGTTAAATGTTGGTATAAAAAAAGATATATTTTATTTAACTGTAAAAGAAATGAAGAGAAAGAAAAAGAATGAAATAGAAAAAGAAGTGGGGGGGGGGGAAGGGAACATATCACTTCTCCATGGGTCCAAATGACGTCTTGTTGCTTCTCTCCTTCTGGCCTTCTGGCAGTGAGAGTTTCCTGCTGAAAAGCATAGAATCCCATGGATTAATATACATTTGGGCCAGGTGGGAAAGCCCAGGTACCTCTCCTGCAGTGGAGGCTGTTTCACACTGTCCCTTGCAAGACTGTGGATCTGTTGCATCACATCTTGCATCATGTGTAGTGCTCTGGTGCAGGATCTTGGGAACCATTTGGGGAGCCTTTGATGGACCCTGTCCCCCCCCTCAGCTGTCCCTCACCTGCATAATATAACATTTCAGCCCCAACACTGACATAGTTATATTATATTATATTACTGATATTATATTTATGTTAATGTAAACAATTATTAATAACAGAACTAATAAATCCCCTCAGCCAAATGTACTCTGATTTTATAGATTGTTTCTTTTTCTAAGTTAGCTGAAAACCGGTCTGCAGTAATTTTAAAACTTTTTCTCCCCCAGTATGGATATTTTTCTCTCTTTTTGCCCTTTACATACTTGATTTCTTATCACTCTGTTTATTTTCACTGAGGTGAAAGCAGGCAAGATAAATGTTTTTCAACTTTTTAGTTTTGTACATAACTCATCAACTACATGTGGAACAGATGGAAAGTGTCTTTTGCAGTATATTTCATCTGAATGACTATTCATGGGGTGTGTATCTTCTATAGAATTTTTTTTATAATTTAATATTCAGTTACATATGATTTTCTCTGAAGATTAACACACATGCTCAGACACATTTTTTTCTTCAGTCAAGGTTCACCAAAATGCAGCTGATGAGACATTTATGATCCATTAAGCCCTTGTATGGGGTTGACAAATTACATATGTCTTTTTGTCCACCCTCAGCAGAACAAAGGCATAGAATCACAGAAAGCTTGGGGTTGGGAGCTTGGGGACATCTGGATGCTGTCTTATCCAACCTCCTTGCTCAAGCAGGGTCACCTGGAGCAGGGTGTCCAGGACTATATCCAGATGATTTCTGAATATCTCTAAGAAAGGAAACCCTGCAAACCATCCTGGGCAACCTCTGCCAGTGCTTAGTTACCCCCTAAGAGTGAACAAATATTTCCCAGTGTTCAGAGGCAAACTCCTATACTTTGATTTGTGCCCCTTGCCTTAAGTCCTGTGAGTGGGCACTGCTGAAATGATGCTGGCTGCATTTGAACGTGCTGCTTTGCACCCTCTCTGGAGTTATTTACATATATTGGTAAGATCCCTCTTACACCCTCTCTTTGCTAAGCTGAAGAGTCAATTCTCTCAGTCTATGTCGGAAAGTGAGGCAGCATGCATGCCATTAAATAAGCCAAAGCCAAGAAAATGGTTTTGGCCACTACACTGTAACCATGCATGCTGTTTAGCTGTTAACATGCTTCATGACTTTCTTTTGGCTTACTGCATTGCCTAGACAATGTCTGACCAAGGTTTCAGACTACTTGTACCAGGGACAGCTCCCACAATGTGAGATAGGTGGGACTACACCAGGTTTGTGTCCCTCCCCTCTCTGTAGTCCCCCAGGTCTGTGTCAGAAGGTTTTGTACCCTCAGATATCCTCCTGCTCTGCTTTAGGGCTATTGCACATTCCTTCAGACTCATATTGTGAAAATGCTTCTTTAGCTGCACAGGCCTACATAATGTACAGAAATTCAACATCCTTTCTCCTCTGGGCAGTTTTACAGGACAGAAATGAAGATGTTTAGGACTGACTAGGTAGAAAATACAATGCTTTTTATGTAGAAATTTAAGTCCATCCTTGCTGCCTTACATTTTGGGCAGTCGACCTTACAAAAACATCATGCTGATTAGGAGGCATCAGCAATAATGTTGAATAGCACATTCAGCAGCAGAAAAGAAAGCATGTTAAATTTGACATAGCAGAGGAGAGGGAGTACCATAACAGGAATGCTGTTTTCATCTGTGGAGTGACAGAAAAATCTCAGAGGGCCTTGCTGCTCTTAAAATCCTCAAAGATCACATTGATTCAAAAAATAGCTATTCTGAAATGCCACACTATTGATGAAAACAACACATGGGAAGTTCATCTCTCACTGGTGTCATAACAGATGGTGCCTCCCTTATGATGGTGAGATATAAGGGTGTTGTGGCACTTCTGAACAGAAATTGTTGTAGAGTATGGAGATGAAGACACTGTTTTATTCATTAGCAAACTCTTATTGCAAACCTCCTTAAAATAGAGGATGTCATACACATTGATGTCTCCATACCCAAAAGTCTGGTCCTCTGAGGAAGACCATGAGGCTGAATCTAGAGATGATGCATATTCGCATCCATTCAGCACATTTGTGTGCCTTTGTTTTGTTGGAGGAAATAGATGTATTCCTGCAAAAGAGAAGTAAGGATAACAGTGCCTGCAAGGCTGGGACTGCACAAGCCACTTCAGCTTTTTTCATGTCTCCGTGAAGTGAATCAGAAGATTTGCAGTGGCAGAAGTTCCCATCTGCCCTAATTGACTGTACGAAAACTTTGAAGGGAAAGGAAACCTCAAAGCACTTCAGAAACATCAGAAGCAGAGTGACAATTCCAGGTTGCAGCAAAGAAGAATTAGAGGAGAAAAAGCTTTTTCCTTCAGAATGTGAGTATCAGTATTGACTCAAGAAATGTTGCAGAATATGTGCAGGTACATATTATTGACTTGAAATGGACTGTGAATATAAAGATAATATAACATGAATGATGTCTGTTTGTGGGATCTCAGCACCTCAGGACTGATGTGCAGAGTGACCGAGACCACCCTTGGGGGGCTCGGGAGTCCTGGAATGTTGCCAGAAGTGTCTGGTGGCTGGACTTTGATCCTACATGGGAGACGACACCTGTATGAGAATGGGAGGATTTCACTGGGTAAATGGTGAAGGGATAAGTTAATTAGAGAGTGAAACACAGGGTTTAAGATTTCTGTACAGGGGGGTCTAAAGAAGTAAGATGGAGGAATTGGGGCGTGTCCTGTTCTTCTTCTTCTTCTTCTTGGCCTCCATCTTCTGTGGTGATGTTGGCACTTTGGGATTGGTTATTACTAAAAGTGCACTGGTTAATAAGGGTAAAAGGTATTGGGGAAAATTGATAAATATTGTATACGTAATTTTGAGTATAAAGATAGGTGACCGCCCCGGGGGCTCGCAGTGTGCTCATGGCTGGCTTGCTGTGCAGACCTCTGTCGGGCCGAGAGAAAATCTTTTAGATAAACAACTAATAAACACCGAGACCGAGAAAAAAACTGAAGCCTCTTCTCATCCTTTGAAGTGCAGGCTGTCCAAGGCCACCCCAGGCCTTTCCAGGTCATTTAAACAGCTGAGAAACCAACATCTGTTCTCTACAAAAACTTAAATTATGAGCCTTCTCAGTGATTGCTGGCACTCCTATGAGATTATCTTTACTTTTCAACGTATATCTAGATGTGAGCAAATATCCTTAAATGCAAATATTAAAAAACATACTTTGGAGTCATGACATGGATGGTCACTTTGTATCAGTCCTCTTTATCACATCAAGTTTTAAACTCATGCTATTGCTAATAATCAGCAATAAAAATCTGATGTGGAAGAACAAGTCAATGATAAATGGAACAACAACACTGAAGTCTCTTTACACAATCTTTGAGTATTTACCACCCTACATCTGTGAATTTCTCTGAAGTCTTGTATTGAAGATGGGACATTTTTCTGTGACTCAGATCCTGATACCCTATCAACATGTCTGTCCTGAGTCAATTTGAGGGGGGAACACCTGAAATAGATGCTTTCAGGATAGCAGTCAGACTTCATGATTCTGTATTCTTCCTCTTTTGTAAGTGCTTCAGAAAAGAAAAAAATAAATGGATCTGATTAACAGAGAGTGAGTGATCATCAGGAATTCACCCCATCTTCCCTGGAACCTATTTCTGACAGCAGTGATTCCACAGCCAATTAGCCAGTATAAGGACAAAGTAATGAGTATTAAAATAGGAAAAAAGCTTTCAGAATGTCCCTAACAACATCCTGGATGCCAGCCCTGTGATTTCTAGCACACAGAGTTACTGCCTCTCTGGAAAGACTCTAGTTTTTATTAAGGGTAAAAATTAATATCTGCTACAAAAAAATGCCACTTTTAGACATAAATGAATGCAGCTGGTCCTACAAAAGCTGTAGTACATGTTATTCAGTACTGCCAACACTGTGCAGGACTTGCTGAAAACTCTTGCTTCAAATCCAGAGAATTGTCTGCAGATCAATTTTTCCCCAGATCCTGCTGGTGTGTCTTCTCCATTTGAGCGTGGAGTTAGGTCCTGAAAATAATGATCTCTTTATTTTTCTGAGAGAACACATTAAGGAAGGGACTTATAATTTCCATTATTCAATACTGCTCTTTGTTTACATGTCTTTTCCTTCTTCCTCTCTCAATGGGGACTTGACAGTTTTCTGGCTAGCTTCTTATCTGGAGTTCAAAGAGTTTTTAATTTGCCTGACAGTTTCAGTGGGCTAAGTTAGGATATATCCATCTTTCTTTTACCTTTTTGGAATTGCTGGCTTCATGGGTTATTTCTCTTAGCCAGCAGAGCTGTTATGGTTATGGTGGCCCTGGTGTCCAGGGCTTCTGCTTGTTTTTTGTTGTGCTTGCTTTCAGTTGCACAGAGCAGGCCAGGGGGTTTCTAGTGGGGGTTTCAAGGTGTCTATGTGTGTTTCTGAAAATGTCTTTCCATTTTATTTTGCTTTAAAGTTAAGATATAAGATAAACAGAATAATTCTGAATTTTGCATATTCTACAAAATTTGGGTTCCTTAATTGTGAAGAAAGTAAACAGCCTATGAACTCAGTCTGAGAGCTCAGTTTGTGGAAAGAAGTGTACAGTAAGCTAAACTGTGAAGGTCAGGGAAAGCAGGTACTATTTTATGTCTAAGATATTGTTTTGACAGTCACTCAATAGTTATGACCAAACATAAGATTTTCTTACTTTACATAGAGAGAAATATGTGTAAATAAATTTTGTATTTTTGTATTATGTATATACACATATCTGTAATTCTAGTTTACTCAGGTATTTTACCCACTGAATAAAGACTAGATCCCTTCTCCAGTTTGAAACATAGACAAGCAACAGTTTTTGGACTAAGAATTTGAGAACCTCACCACTCATATTTGTTCTGTAAAGTGCATAGTGTGCCTTGGTTGTGGTTCCATTCTGGAAAATATAAAAGCAGCAAAACCTCTAAATCATATGTATTCAGTGTTTCTTAAGGAGCTATAAAGCTACAATGGAGCAAGTAAAAGTTGTGATGTTAGTTCTGGCTCTGGGAAATAGCCGTACACTTGTTTATAACAAATATATAAATATATGAAGAGTGAGTTGCTATAATGTTTTTATTTAAGAGACAGTTTAATTCTGTGGTTTTGCTGGGTTGGCTTTTCTTCTTCTTTTTTTTTTTCTTTTTTTTTTTTTTCCCAGCAATGGCACCTTTTCTTTCTTGTCTTGTCTTCCTGAAACTATGATGGTTTTCTAGCCTGATTTTTCTTAAAACTGGGAAGAGCAAGCAGATAGTACTTAAACCAGCAGTATGCAATACCTGTTGTTATGTGCACATGTGGATGCAGAGCCAAAAGCAACTTTGGACAGAAGAGACAACTAATTAAAGTACACAGCAAGTTTCAGCTCCCCTGCCCTAGAGTTATGTACCTTTCAGAGTAAACAGTGTACTTGCTAAATACAACCTGTTATGCTTTAATGGAGTTTGTGACACACTGAAGAACAAGCTAGAGGGTAAGTGGAATAAATTAGCACCTGTTTGGTCCTTGGGTATCATGAGTTTGTATACTGGTGGAGAATTACAGGGAATAATGTCCCTGCAGGATTTTGTCTGAGCACCTGTTGTGTTAGCAGATTAAGGGAGCTCAGCTCCAGATTTCTCTTGCTTCACACAGTCCTTGGTGGGAAATTTGCAGCAACCTTATCTATCTCAGCTTTGCTCCAAAGAAACCACTTTCAATCATAGGCTCTAGAATACTTAAAAACTACTCTTTTTTTGCTTTTTTTCTTATTGAGCCAGATGACAAATCCTTTCTTGATAACTGCACTTTTTAGCTCTCAACATTTCTCTTTAAACTCTATTAAATGTTGTGAGATCCTTGAAAGATTCATTATCTCACTCTTTTCTGTGTTTAAGGTGATTGCCAGCTCTACCAACCAACTCACAAATACTTCTTTTCTCAGTAATTAATAATAGACTAAATATTTTCTGTCATCTGTTTGCTAATCTCACATTAGGTGTTTTGGCATATACATAAGCTCTATATAGAGACTCACACAGAAACTTCCAAGAGGTAGTGTAAACAGACAGCTTTCTCTCTTTCTGGCACCAGGACAGGGCTACAGACACAGAATGGGGTTGAGGTGCTCTCCCCTCTAACACCTCATCATCTGTGAGGTGCTGAGCTCAAGGGTTCCTTAAATCCTATCATTTTATTGTACAAAATCTAGACTTTCACTGCCTGTTATCTTAGTTTAGAACTCTATATTGGCGTCAGTAACCTCTCTACAAGGATTGGTTTAACTTACTAACTCCCACCCCAGTTTCTTCCACAATTTTGGATTCTAAGCATTCAAAAGTCATAAATCAGACAAATAATATAGCAGAGTAATTAAAAATGGTTTAGAAAACTAAGTTTGGGACTACTCTTTATTTTATTTTAGTGCTGAAATATTAGGGATAAATTTTTCTGACCCCCGGAACAAAGGAGTTGGGGTTTTTAACACATTTATGTAAATGGAAATTTCCAGTAGTACCATGGTACTGATGTCTTTGAGGAGTAGCTATAGTAACACTCACTGAAGAAATGGATGTAATTGAGTTAATGAGATAAGAGGAAAGCAGAAGAAATGGTTATGCAGCTTCCTGGATAACATTTTTCTTGAAAGAGTTTGCTGCTTTTGCTGTTTGCCCTAAAAATGATGTAAAGGTTGGAACAAGGTAGCAGGGTAAAAGCATGTATTATAAAAAAATTAAGCTATTTAATGTTTTATACATCTGCATTAGAGTTTCCTGTAGTGGTTATTACTATAATGCCTAAGTGTTCTCTAAGTAATTTAGATGTGCTCTGTGCAGGTCTTAATGCAGTTAGGTAGAATCATCTCTGCTTTTCTCAGTAGAGACACAAGGCTCAGGTGTACCACTCTCCATTTTTCTTCCTTGCTAGGTCTTACTCATGCTGTTAATAGCAGAAAAGCTTTCTCAGAGAATATAATTTTGCATGCATCTTGATGGTGGTCAGATGTGTCTGAAATCTGATTGCACTGCTAACCCTCCATAACTCTGAATATTTCCTGTTTTTGGTCTTTGTGTCCTTCACCTTTTGTGCACCTGCCTAGTGCAGCATAGCCAGGCATGGTCAGGGATGCATTCAGTTCCAGGTGACTTCTTAGAGTAGAACCTAGCTTAGAGTAACAAAAATACTTGTGTACTGAGAGAAATGAGACAGGCATCATGTGTTTTCAGTCACAGCACTGATCAGGAGGCAGCACTCACTGGTCAGCAGAAACCTCTCAAATCTCTGTGGAGACCCAACTCCTGCAACACAAGGTTAATGCTTCCAGATCTATCCCAACAAAGTAATTTCTTTGCTTTAAACTCTGTGTGTGGAGTGCAAGGACTTCACATCAGAACTGCACTATTTTAGTACCTAGAAAGGTTGCAATAGAAGGCTCAGTGCCTAATTGCCACTGAAGTGCAATACTGAAAATCTCATGAGGCATTCACCTGCCTCTCCTAAACCCTAATTATTTCTGTGCATTCCCTTATTAAAAAGCTGTGCTTTCTCAGTAGTGCCTTTTTGTGCTCGTTCCAATATGGCACTCTGGCAACGTAAGTATCCAGAAATGGCATCTCCTGTGGTTAGCACTGTTCCTAAATAGCAATTGTATTTGCAGAGAAGTGATGTATCTGTTCACTTCCTTCTTCAGTAGTTTTATATACTTCTTACCATGATAAATCTTACTTGGTTCTACCTCTAATACACTGTGTCTCTCTAATACACTCATTAATACTCACTTCTCCAGTAGTGTATGAAAACCCACCAATTGCTATGTATATTATTAAATTTTTCCATTTAAAAGATAATGAGCAGATGTATAAATTGTAGATGTCTTTGATTTCACTCCTTCCCTTCTGCCTTTGATGTGAATGTTCTTCTTAGGTGAACAGTTCTCAGCCTTTGACATACTGAGACCATTAGTTTAAACCATTCAAGCTGTAATTTATATTCCTCTCAGCCATAATGAAATTGAACTGGGTTTTAGCTTTTTGAAGATTGCTTTTGGTTTGCTGAGATATGGCCCTATGTCTGAGACCACTTGTTTCAAATTAGGAGCAACTCTGAGAAAGTGATGCATGTATACATATATGTGTATGTATATATTCATAAGGCCTTTAATGCCATCAGTGCTCATCTCGTGACAGCAGAGATGCTTAATTTTGGAGAAAGCATTCATGCAAAAAATACACAATAAAAGTTATTATCTGCTAAAGTTTCTCTTACACTGTCTTTCTTTCCATTTTCTGTGTTTTACAAAAATGTTGGGAGGTTTGGGGGTTTTTGTATTCTTATTGAATCTTAAAGAAATGCTGAAGTCAAAGGCTGAGAGGCTACTGTGAGCTGTTCAACCATTACTTTGACTCTTTCCCTTTACATTTACTGATAATTCTGTCTCCTCTTCAAGATGTATAATGTGAGACTCATTTAATGAACAGCATTAGTTGGAAGATTTTTAAAAACAATTGTTGAGGGGATGGTATATGGACTTGTCTTGCCTGGGAAGACTTTAATACAGCTCAGGACCACTTCAGAGAAAAGACAGGTGTAATTTCTAGACCAGTGACATCATCAGCTTCATCTCTCTAGGTTTTGTTTTAAGGAGCCTAAATACTTACAGATCTACAAGAGCATGCCTGTAATACCTTGAACTTATTCTGCTCCTGGTCTGGGATTGACAACTCTGGATGTCATTTGGTGCTCGGAGTGGCGCATGTTCCAGTCTAATTCCATCAGACCTGAAATCTGAGATCTTCAGCTTGGTCCAGAGCTCTGATAACTTCGGAGATTTATTTAACTCAGAAGCTGGAACTGGAAGATGAAACAGTGGAAACAGCCCTGTTTGAATAGAATCTATGCAGCTCCAGTAGTTACCTTTGTGAACTCTTCTGAAATCTGATTTTCTGCTCTGCAAATACATGAAAATGCTGTCTTTCAAAAGTTGCTTTACAGTAAGATTCTGTAATTCTGAGATATGTACTGGCTAGTATTTATACCAGAAATCTTTATACATGAAAAGCAGAAAACACCACTGGAGCTGCTGAAAAATAAAACTTGTCAGAAATATTCAGTTTTTGTGAGAAAGCACTAGAGATAAACAAAGGGAATTTGTTGCTGTGTTAAGCAACACGTCTGAGTAGCTCAGTTTCAGTCCACTAGAGGTCTGTGAAATCATTTCCCAAATATGCTTTTCATCTTGTTTTGCAGCAACCTTGCTGAGTCTGATAGAGTTAAAATAAAAAACTTTTGATCCAATTTCTGTCGTTCTTAAACAAAGGACTACATCCACAGAGAGTTCTATTTAAGAGACATATCTGACTTAGAAAATAATCCTAGCTGATTCCTTATTCTTGGATCAGCACAGGGAATTGCTCTAACTACTGATTGACTAATATTTTATGTAAAAGATTGGCTTTCCTAGCAAATGGTAATTTTTTCAAATAGGAAGAGAGTGCCATGTGGTGCAGAGAGTTCATTAGCATGAAATACCCACTCCATCGTGGTTCTTCATGGTGCTAAATTTACTTAAGTGGAAAAGGAGCCAAGATCCATGGCCTTGCATTGCTAATGAGGTTTTCCAGAGCACTGAGAGGACACAGGTGGTTATCTATTAGCATCTAGCTCAGACTGTTTGACTTGCTTTCAAATCACTTGTTTGAACTTAGGTTCAAAATGTATCTGGGGAATTATTTTTTTCTAGTTTTTTGGTGCTATACTAGCTAATTTCCTTTAATTTCTATTCTAATTATAGTTATATTACAGCATATTTTATCCCTAATTTTATGCTGCATGTGTAGTCACTTTAATTCAGCACATAAAAACAGCTGAAATAATGTCTAAAAGGCATTAGTAAATTTGTGATTTTTGTAATGAAACCAGTGCCTGGTGTTAACATTCAAGAGCATAAGCAGAGCATTACAAATCATAAGATAATTGTGGCTATTCAGAAAGATACAGGTAGGCTCCATACATTCTAATGTTTAATCCCAGTTGCTGCAGTTCAAAGAGAGTGATTGTTCAGAGTAGAAGATGCAGCGAAAAATGATGGTATTCAAAATTTCCTGAATTAATTTGAATGTATTATTTTCATCTCTGTTCAGGATTCAATATTTCACTTGCTTTCAGTTAAATTCTTTGTATTTGGTTGATATTCAGTATGTAGTTCATGTGTGCATTGCTAAAAGTGCTACTGCATAATGATTTTTTGTGCCTTGAAATATAATTAATGTAAAGCTGGATATCATTGATAAATGTTGGGTACTTATCAGTATTTAGCATATAGGGAAATATGAAAGGGAATAAAATAATTTGTCTAAAGCAATTAGTCGTCTAAATTAAAGATAAAGGATTAAGGATGAGACATTTAAAGAACCAAGCAGAATAAATATATAAAATGTTCAAAAGTACAAACACGACACTTTTAAGTTGGTAGCTCATTGTAAGATAACAGGTGCCTTTGTGTTTGCTGTGGACAAGCACAGAGTACACAATATTAAATGATGCCTAGGTGTGATACACATAATCACCTTAGCAAGTAACAGGAAAGGCTGCAATGCATTGAAGTCTTGAAACATGTTTCCACTAAAATAAGTGGTGACTACTGGCAAAATATATGGAGAGCCCAATCCTCCACTTTGAGAAGCAGAAAATAGTATATGAACCTGCTTACAGCAGTGTTCCTTTGTTGTCTGAAATATATTGTGCTGGCTCTTAGACTGGAATGCACTTCAGCTGCCAGGAATCAGATCTACTGATTTTTTTGACCATAGGATAAAGTCTGACCAAGAACTAATGCTGAGCTATGTCCTGTCACCTGGATGGGAGTAACAGAAAATGCCAAATGGGTCATGAAACCATGCCAAGTACCTTGGGCACTCATGGCATTTAAAAAATATATATCAAAAATACAAATTTCCCTTTCCTTCTCTCCTGTGTCTCCAAAGTTGATTCAGCACATATGTAGCATCATCTGCATGTTGATCCATCAGTCCCTGGGAAGCCTAGTTATCATCACTTGAATCACAAAATAGAAAGGGACATTTTTGTGTCTCTTTTTCTCAAGGAGAAAGAGAGGAAAAACTCACACGAGAGCCTGGGATGTTTAGAAGGTTGTGAGAAAACCATCATTCTACTTTGTGGGTCTTCCACAAGAGACAAAGACAAGACCTTCATGAATGCTAAAAACCCCCAATGGGCTACTTTCCTAAAAGAAAATGTAAAGCTACCAAAAAAGAGTTCCTCCAGGGTTGAAACTCTTTTCCTGGCCTTTTAAAGTAGATCAAGAGTTTCAGTATTTGGGTGACATAGCAAACATGGCCTTTATTTTTAAAAAAATATACTGTTATGATCTATGTCAGAACTTGAGAAGCAAGTAAAAAAGAATGGCCCTGATCCAAAGGACAGAACCAATTACAAAACAAGCCCCTTCACTGAAACAAGAATCCAACTTATTTTCCTCATTTCTGTGAAACAGAGGATGGTGTAGTCATCATCACTGCTGCCATGAATAGGCTCTGGTATGATAATGAAGTGAAAATACCTTTGAAACAATTATTTATGTATCATTTTTCAAACAGAACATAGAAGATATTGGGATGACTTTGTAAATTTATTTTATGGGCAATTTCACAGCTTTTCTCTCCTGCTGAGAATTTGATAATGGATATTGATTGTCTCTAAAGTGAGTGCAGGAGTGTGTGTAATGGTATTGCTATGGTCTATTTGCTTTACATGCATTGTAGCTGAGAAAATAAATAAAAGTCCCCATGTTAACAATTATGTCACAGAGAAGATCACTTTTGCATTTATGGATCATGGGAATATATTACTAAGCAAAGGTGAATCCTAAATGCCCCATATAAAGTGTCTGCTCCCACTTGAATGTCTGCTTTTAGACCCAGAGCGCAAGACCTCAGACAGAGCTATTCTCATCGGTGGTTCTAAAAGGCTAAAAAAACAAACTGTAATGCTCCTGGAACTCTCTCTAGAGAAAATGTTGACCCTCTTTTTTAGCAGAAAACTGCATTTAGTGTAGACCAACTGTACTACATACTATCAGTGCAATTTGGTTGACTGCTGTGGCTGTCAACTCACTGAAATGGAAGAGGATATGAGTGACGAGTTGTTTTCTTTTGTCCTGAAAAGTACAGATGTGAAGGTCAGTGAAAGATCAAGGATGACTTCTTGACACTCTCTTTTCTTGTGTTGTGTGAAGTTTTAATGCCAGTGAGTAGGAAGGCAGAACATACACACCTGCATTCAGCAGCACACTATTACTTTTATGTGGAAGTTACAGTGGTCTTCAGCTGGGCATTGGTTTTCTGGGAATGTGGGCAGATCAGAGTCCTGACTTCACATGGCCTGTGTGCCAAAAGTAGATGGGGTTTGCAAACAGACCAGGAGCATGTTCCTACCAAATTGCATATCAACATTCAGCATGTTAGCTACAGCTAATTTGTTTTGTCTAAGTTACTCTGCTTGCTCTTGATTGTATGGGAAAACTGAGAAGAAAGTATTTTCATTACTTTTTCACAAATGTTTTCTTAGACAATGTTATTGCTTCTGCATTTCTGATTAGTTTGATTATTTCTGTTTGAGGCTTTAGAGGACTGAAAGCATTTCCTTAAGAAAATGTTTACTGTTGTCACAGTCCAGTACTCTCCAACCATTTTTTTTAGGTATTCCATGTGTAGACAGTGTAATGTATAATATCAAATTTACTTATTTGAAAATAGGTGAATTACATGAGATTTCTGAATTAGCAAAGTGATACAAAATAGACTGAAAACACAATACAAATCTAAGTCACACCTAGCAAAATATAACAACTGTACTGGGCATCCCCAGTTACCAGGAAGGAATATATGGATGGAAGCCAGCTCGAGCCCACTTCTCTCTTCAGAATACTTTTGCTATTTGTCTGGATTTATACTCTGTCTTGAATAAGTGTTATTCCCCTATTCACTCCCCAGCCTGCATGCTGGTCTGGCTGAGAAAGGGAGAAATTTGCACTCTTTTAATAACTCAGGGAGAAGCCCTTACACCAGTTGACCAACTCAGCTCTGTTTCCCTAAAACAAAGGCTGCCTTCCAGTTCCCTTTGTGTTGTGATAAAGTCAGCTCCTTTGCAGCAACTGTGGGCAGTCTCAGGGTTACTCCCTGACCTTCACAGGCACAGCCCTATTGCCCATCTCCTCTGAGTTATATTTTATTACAAGATTTTATTGGCCAGGATACAAAGCAATATTTTTTCTTTTTCTTCCAAATACAAAAATTACATGATTCATTAATATAATAGGTGCAAAGATGAATGAAACTTAGTTGTGCAATTCTCCTGATTCTTCAAAGAACCCTTGGCTTTTCTATACCCACCTCTTTTTAAAAGATGAACACACGTAGTGCTCTAACTGAATGTCTGAACAAATTCCTGCTTATAGTGATACAGAGTTCCCAATAGAATAACTCTGGTTGTGTCCTTAAAGAAACACCTATTTAACAAAGGCATGTAGCAGCTCACTACTGTAATGATCCCTGAAGAGGAATTTAATTTTTAATTAAGTGAAGCAGTGTGTTTATTCTTGCTATAGAGCTGATTTATCAGGGCTTTGTTAGCTGTGTAGGGCAAAGAGGCTAAATTAAACTCACCTTTAATGAGATGATAGGGAGTTGACCTTTGCTGTCATCTGGAGGACAATATATAAACACAAATATTGAGGGAGTTGTTCCAGAGAGGTTATATAACAGCCATTAAGAGGCATCTTATGTAGTGGCAGATTAGTGGGAAGAAACCTAACTCATGTGACTGAATGAGTTTAGTGGAAATTGTTGAAGTTACATCTCAATTATTAATAATTACCTCTGATAAAGAATCTAGTGTGGCACTAAACTAACTCTTCAGAAAAGTTAAATGATCTTCAGGTCCCCTGATGTCAAAGTCCTTAGTAAATTACCTGGTTTGTCACAAGATCACTATTATTTTTCTGAATATCTTAATTAGGCAAAGAGTAGAAATAGCATGAAGATGCTTTTAGTAAAATTATGTTGCAGTGAAGTCAGTAGCCAAAGTATCAATTATTTCTGCAGGACAGAAATTTCACACAAGATCTTTCTAGTTCATCCCTAGTGCAATACAATATAATCCTTGTGCTAGGGCTTCATTTGGACAGGAAGCAGCCATAGTTTTGTCAGTGAAGTCCTTTTACTGGGATTAAATGGACCTGAGCATGCATTTCTTGGCAAGTGTAAGGCTGGGGAATTAATTGACTCCACTGATGTGCTGGTAACTCAAGGCAGAATGCATCATAGCAAATCATTCTTGTAACAGCAACAAAATAATAACCTGACATGAAATTTTTTATCCCCTTTGTCTCTGAAAAAACTTACTTTGTGGGAAAATTGTTAACATATTATACTTTGGTGAGGGCATCATATTTTGTTCTGAGGTTATATTGCTAAAAATAGTTAAAAATATTCAGCAGCTTAGAAATAAAAAAAATATGAAATTTACTTCTGGAGTTATTTTGTGGTTTTCTTTCTTAAAATTTTTTTGCATAAAACATATATTGATAAATTACTCCTCTACCATTCAATCACCAGAAAGAATAACAATTCAGTCTTTATATTCTCTTTTTTCTCCTCTAGCCATCTGAATTAAGCTGGTATGTGGTCTCTGTTCTCAGGACACCAAGGGGAATTAACCTCAGTGATTTTTTCAGTTGTCTCTGTCCTCATTTATGCCTTAGGCACCACTCCAGGGATACAGCTAGAAGGTAATTATCTAGACACTAGGGAAGGGAAGTTAGTGAATTGGAAAGCAGTATTGAAAGGTAGCCTTTGCTAACTAACATGCACATTTTCTGGCTTTGTGAAATTATGTCCTTGGAAAGGCAGCTGCAAAAAGGGAAGCCCTTTAGGTATCTCCATAGTGCTTTTGTGTATGCAGCTGCATATCGACTTACAGATGTGGACTCATGAAACCATACAAAGTGATATTTCAGAGCAACCTTCCAGTACTGCTTAAAACAAATTTGGCTGAAAGTCAAATTTGTTTTAAGGTGGATCATATTTAGTTTATGAAAGAGTTACGTATTTGATAACTAGTGATTGGACTGGATCTGTTTTGTTTTGCTTGGACTCTCTACAATTTCTTGGGTGTGATCACCAAGCCTGTCAGGTTTTTCTAGCAAATTGCTCATGACTATTTCATGATCATTTTTTTCTGCTTGGGGAAACTGAATCAAGGACCTTTTAAAACTGCAACAGATACTTTGAGGGAACAGAGGGGAATATGATATAGCTTTCTGCTTGATGCCTGCAGTGAAGTTGCTCTGCTCTTTTATCTGCTGAGAAATGCATCTGGCATGTTGGAGAGATGTGGAATGAATGACTCACACTTTGCCTATATGGTGTATGAAGTAGTTGTGATTCTCCTTAGAGTATCAAAACATGCACATCATACAAGCATGCAGCTTCAGGAGCTGAACCTGAATAAAGGTACCTCTGTAGCCTTGTATCACCATTGCCTACATAAAAAGAAGAGGAGAATGCTTCTCTGTTTCTTCCTCTTCCTGACAAACATGCCCAGAGGCTGAGAAGGCCCTGAGCTAATGAAGCCTCTCTGGTCTGTGCCTACTGTCAGAAATGAGCAGCTTACTCTTTACTGCTAGAAGAAAAGGAGGACCTAATTCCTAAGTAAGATGTCTCCCTTTCCCCTGGTTGGAGGAAGCTGTTCTGCACTTTGCTCTCCCTTGGTATCAACACATATGTCTGCCATGTGTGCTGTTACCAGTGTGCTCTTGTGGCTCATCTCAAGCTGGGTAATTTGAGATGTCAGGGTCAGGCTGTTTGCCAAGTTCCATTTGAGGTCTCTTTCCCACATGGCTTCTTACAGCAGGTGTTTTAATCATGCCTTGGGCAGGAGGTTTGACTCACACTGTTGTGGCTTCAGGAGGTTCCAGCATAGGTGGTGAGATAAAAGGTTTTGCCATGAGGGCTCAGAACTGCTTTTCTGTTCTGGACCCACTCATGTGAAGGTGTTAACACACCTGGAGTATCTTTGCTTAACTCTTTATGTTATGTTTTTACATGTCTTTTTATGTCCATGACCACTTTGATGCATGAGTTTTACTCCAGTAGTAAAAGCACTCCATGAGAGCTTGTGACTTGTTCTGCATTGGTCTGGGATCATAAGGTCAGTATACTACAGAAGCAGACATCATCTTTCGTTCTATTCAATAAAAAAAGTTGGCTAATGTTGTTGATTTTTCTTTTATGGTAACTCTGGGAATGTAAGCCTCTGGGCAAAGAGGGGATTTTCTTTGTGCTTTATTTCTGCATCTTTCATCCTCAACAAGTACAGGCATAATTTGATCTAAAGAAAAGTCACATAGTGAACTAATGCATATTTTTGAGCCATTGTTGCTCTATTGTAATAGGTGCACTTCATAGATAAGCAGAATTTCTGAGTATTGCTTTAGTAACTGCATTCTGCCAGAAGATTTGTTCTTATTCTGGGAGATGTTTTTCTACCTCAGTTCCTTATGTTCATAAAGTTTCAAAAATAACAACTTACAGTGTGATTTATTGCTCCTAAGTATTTTGTCTACTACATAAATGAAATCACAGAATGGAAGGGACCACAGTAAGTCATCTGCTCCAACTTCCCTGCTCAAGCAGGATCATCCCAGACCACAAGGCTTAGGATTGTGTCCAGATGGTTTTGAATATCTCCAGTGAGGGAGACTCCACAGCCTCTGGGCAATCTGTTCCAGTGTGTGATCACCCACACAGTAAATTCCATTCAGGTGGAATTTCTTGTGCATCAGTTTCTGCTCAATGCCTCCTCTTGTCCTATTGCTTGGCACCACTGACAAGAGCCTAGCTCCAACTTCTTGAACCTGAACCTTCAAATACTTACAGATATTGCTGAGATGCCCTCTCACTTGTTTTTTGTTTGGTTTTTTTTTTTTTTTTGGGTTTTTTTTGGGTTTTTTTTTTTTTTGAGTCTGAACAGCCCCAGCTCCCTCAGTCTTCTCTTGTAATAGAGATTCGCTAGTACCTTAATCACTGTTGCCCTTCTTCTGGACCTGCTCCAGATGTGTCCTCACCATGGCTGAGTAGGAGGGCAGGATCACCTCCCTCCACCTGCTGGCAGTGCTCCTCCTAAGGAGCTCTAGAGCACCATTGGCCTTCTTGGCTACAAAGTTAATGGACAGCCTGTTGTCCACCAGGACCTTCTCCACAGAGCTGCTCCCCAGCACGTTGGCCCCCAGCCTGTGCTGGAGCCTGGGGTTATTCCTGCCCAGGTGCAGGAATAAGGACCCTGCACTTGCCCTTGTTGAAGTTCAGCCAGTTTTTCTGTGCCCATCTCTCCAGCCTGCCGAGGCCCCTCTGAAGGGCTGCACAGCACTCTGGGGTATTGGCTGCTCCTCCCAGCTTTGTGCCCTCAGTGAACCCACTGAGGGGGCCTCTGCCCCTTCATCCAAGTCATTGATGGAGAAGTTAAACAATGCCCAGTATGGAACCTCGGGGGCCCCAATAGTGACAGGCTTCCAACAAGACCCTGTGCCCCTGGTCAGAATCCTGTGGGATCTGCCATCCCGCCAGTTCTCAACCCACATCATTCTCCACTCAGTAGAAAATATGAATAAATACATTAAGCATAATGATAATGGTCTGACGTTTCTCAAGCTTCACACCCTGGCCTTCTGTTCTATGCAGTTTACAGAATTCATAAGCGTAGATTATAATGGTGAATGATTAGGGTTGTAGAAGAAATCTATTTTACTTACTATCAAAAAATTTCAGCCTCTATTACTGACAGTGTTTTGCTGCACTGACAATCAGAATGTCCATAAACCACGTGTACTGTAGTGGGGATTGGATTTAGCATTTGAAATAGTGAGCTGAGTAACTACTGTCAAGAATTTAAAGTATTCTGCCTTTAATGGACATATTTTCCAGTAAATAACAGTAAAGACACTGTGTTATTCCCAAGCAGGAGGTATTTATTTCTCCTCTTTTTTTTCTAAAACAAAGAATACAAAAAAATGAAATAAGAATTTCACATGCTTGTCAAAGAATCTCTGTGCAGAACGATGCACAAAATGCATGATATGCATTTTTTCACATGTTTCTTATCAGGAAAAAATAGCAGGAATTTCTATTAGTCTTATGAAATAATCTATGTTTTAAAAATTTCTACTTAAAGTGCAATAATACTTTGAGAAATTACTCCTAACAAGGCTGGGAGGGGACAATTAAAATTATTGTTTTCATTTTATTTCCTGATCTCTCAATGAATTCTGTATAAACCATATAAAGAAAATTAATTCTTAAAATATCCACCTATGTAAATTTAATCATCAATGGAAGTCAACAGGGGAATATTTTACAATTTTCAACACATCATGTTTAGTATTTTAAAATGATATTTTGTGAATAAATACAATAATGCTGCATGAGCCAGAAAACATGTTTTGCATGTATTGTACTACTTTATGTGCTGTGATTCAGAAGGCAAAAATATATTTTTTATAGGAATTCATAGAGGCTAAAGGTACAGCTCACAAATGCACTAACAGGTGCTTTACAGCAAGCAAATTCAGTGTTTGCCAGACTGTACCTTTGTGGGCTTGTTCTAGTATAGATGCTTTCCTTTTTGCAATGAGTGACAATGTTGACTCATGCTTTCCTTGCAATCCATTATAAAGTGCATATCTTTTCTGTAGAACTGCTGTCTAGGCAATCATTCCTGATCCTGGGTCATGCAATTTATTATTCTTGTCTCTATGTGCATACCCTTCCTGCTCGACTGTATTACTTTTTTCAACCTGTTTCCCTATATATCAGGATGATATTGAATTTTAATGCTGCTCTCCATCACAGCAGTGGTGTGTTCTGGAGTGATATCATGTACTGAATTAGTGAGAATAATCTCTTTCTACCCTTCAGGTCCTCAATTACGTAAGAGTTAACACAAATATATTAATTAAGTGCAAAGAAGGAGCCCTGCAAAACTAAAAAATGTTTTTCCATTTTGATCACAAACTGATGACATTCAATCTCTGGCTAACCATTTTCCAGAGTTTTGCAATCTATAATAGCTTTTCTGTAATGTTTGTGTCCAGCCCAGGCTTCCCTGGCCTGTTTGTAAGAATATCAAGGGAGAAAGTGCCAAAAATATTACTAGTCTTGGGAAAGAGAGGAGATTGGCGACTTAAATACGTTCCTGGGAAATCTTACCAGGTTACCTGGAAAACTGATTTGAGATGTTTTATCTCTGACAAACCCATCTGCATTCCTCTTTGTCATTGTCCTCTTCATGAATCTTTCAGCTGGTTTGGCTGCCCATTCCTGGACTGAGGTTATGCTGGTTGATGGCTCCTCAGCTCCCACCCCACAACTCTGTAGAGGTAAGTGTGTGCCATCTGGTACCTCACTTATCCTTTTCTGAAAAATAACTGTTAATGTATCTGACATTGCCTGACTCCATTTCTTAAATTTATGTGGTGAAATTCTTTAGGTTTAGTCATTCAAAACCAACTAAGCTGTATAAATATGCTGTAGCCTACAGGGGCCTACTTTTATTTTTCTCCCTGCTTCCTGTTTCCTTAAGGAAAGGGAAGCAACTCACAACAACAGCAAAACCCCAAAACATGGAAATGTATATGTATTTTTAAGAAAGAGAAGACTAGACACTCCATATGTTAAATTTGTACTGCTCTTGGAAAGCCAGAGCCTTTATTATTGCTAGGCTATATTAGTAATTTAAGGTACTTTAAGGTACTAAATTAAGGTAATTTAAGATATAGAGCCTGAGGCAAAATAGCTGTGAAACAATGAGTTCTCCTGTGAACTTGCTCCATTTCACACTCCAGAATGAATTCATCTTTTCATGACAAGAGGGGAAGCACTGCTGAACTGAAATATTGTTTTATTGTTGATAAGGTTCAGCCTTATCCTATTAATCCATTCCCAGTTATCTTGTAGATAGAAGGTATTACACAGAAGCCTCAAAGGTGGATAAAAAGCAAAATTATTGCCCCACACTTGCCACGGAAAGAGCTGCAAAATGGTTTGAATGTGTAAGGGACAGTAGAAATGTTAAAGGTTATACTGTAACATAAGTATAGGATCTGTGTAAACTGACAGAGATCAAGGGGCTAACAGGATACAATCTTTCATGATTCCTGATAGTTTAATATTTAACTTTCATCTTGTTTGAAAGACAGTTTCAGGCTGAGGACTTGTACTGGGACCTTCAAGATCAGCATAATTTCTGGAAAACCTTGGGTATTCTTACAGCATCACATTCCCATCCCAGAAACTTTTTAGACAGCATCAAAGACAACATTATCAATGCTGATATAGAATAAGTACTTCAAGAATTATGTGAAGATGTCACCAAGATTTTTATTGAAAGCAGGATCACCCATTTAGCATTGCCATTGCAATGGTCAGTGTATCTGTGTGCCCTAATTCCCTGTGTTTGTGCTGGGTGATGTTGCAGGAGGGGCAGGTGGCTGGCAGGGCTCCTCACTCCTGGGCTCCGTGGGCTTTTTGCCCAGCCTGGGAGTGAAACAGACATGGGATGTGGGGAGATCTGAGAATAGCAGTGGTGTAAAGCTGATGGCACTGAGGTTCATCCACCAGTGGATCCCAGAGGTGTAGGTTTTGCTGGCTTTCCTATTCACAGGGCTATTATCCTTTATTAGAGATACAGAATTACATTAGAGGATTAAACTGTTGGGTTTTGCCTTATCAGAAGTTTAATCTGCCAGTTACTGTATATATTCATTAAAACAGACTTTTTTGAGATGTTGCAAGTTTGTCTTAAGAGATAAAGCACCTTTTTTTTTTTAATTTATTTTAAGGAAAGAGTTTTAACATTGCTTTTTTTACCCTTTAACCCTCTTTTGGTCCCAGCTGTTTGTTAATTGAAAAGAATAGAAGATTATCTTCTCCATAATACTGATGTGCCAGTTCCGATGTGTCTAGAGGCAACATTTGAGTGACATAATTGAACTTGGTTCTGAGACTGTTTTAATTACATTAATTTTAATTATATACAGTACATTATAATTACAGAGACTGAGACAGAGGGGCTCCCATCTATTAAGATCCTCTGCAATATATTTGCATAATGAGACCTATTTCTGTGTGCAGTGTTACACTTTTTGATGGCTTCATTATTGGTGGAAGGTAGATTTTCTTAAAATTTCATTTACATTTGTGTTTCTAGTAACCACATTTATAACCACCTGACAGCCTTCATCCCCCTTCATGAAAAAGATACATTCTAAAAACATATTTGAATTGGATGAAAAATTAAAGAAGCTTTTTTGCTTGTTCCTCAGTCCCTGTGCAAGACAGGGCTTCCAAGGATTCAACTAGGAAGCCAAAGAAAGAGTTTTTATAATAGTTGGAGAGTACTTATTTGTAATAAATTAATAATGCCCTGCATTTCTGTTCACCACAAAATCTGCATGGTTATGGTCAAATACATGTTGAGAAAGGGGCATAAATGTGCCAATAAATATAGATTTCCCAAAGGGAGCTTTCATCTCTGCTACCTTTCTTAGATCCCACTTTTATGTCCCTGCTGCGGGACATGTGCCTTCTTGTGTTCAGTGTGGGAGCTTCCCTGGAGTCCAAGGAAAGGTCTCCATGGTCCACAGCCATGTCCTGTGCCATCCCTTGCCCTGGCACACAAACTGTGCAGGTAATAAATTTCCTTTTGTAGGAGCATGATGGCAGAAGGCTGGCACAGGGCTGGCTCAGTTCTCCTTCCAGCACTGAAGTTACTGGTGTTACCAAATCTTGGGTGGGCTCAAAGTCACGGGTCTCATTCCCAGGAGAGGAGCTGTGCAATCAGACGTATTGTGACAATACTAGGCTATGGTGATCCTCCCCCTTGGCACTTTCTGGTGTGCTTTGGAGATAGATTGCACCTTTAATCCTGGAAAATGTGAACAGGCTCAGAGTCTGCTCTCTGCTACATTCACAGCTGTCATTTACTTCTGCAGTCTTTAAGTATTTCCTAAACACCTGTCACTCTGATACTACATTAATTCACTGAGCCTAACCTCAATACATTTTTCTCTCACAGAGCAATATTTCTTTGCTTGAAATTCCTTTCTTGTGGGATTTGGAGGATTTTTTTTCCTACTGAAAACTTTCTCACTAAAGTGAGACACTTACAATAGCAAATACAGCAAGGAACAAATTATAATTTGTTTTGGAATAGCAATCTTGAAACTGAGTGAATATACAGTTCTGGGGGTTTATTTTTGAGTGCCTCTAATTAGCAGTCTGAAATCTGGACCATAACATATAAATATACCTACCTGATTCAATACCTTATGTCTGATCTTTGAAAAAACATACAGCAATTCTTGAGGTTTGGAGCACAGTCAGATTAAGTAACACATCTAATCTGATGAACTACTCCATACATGCTGGTCTTTTCTATTTTCTCCTTCCAAGTGGATATTTCCCTCTCCCAGTTTGGATGACTGCTTTCTCCATCTATCCTTTACCTGAATAATTTTGTGTGGAACTGGTAAGGTGGGAGTAACACAAGTAGACTGGGATGTAGGGTGGGAAAGGAGGCACAATTCTCAGTATAGATGTAGAGGTACACAGCTGGAGATAATGGTTTACCTTGAATCAGAAACAGACAGCGTAGTTTAGTCTGTAAATTCTCAGAATAATAAACTGCCTTCATTAGCTCACCAAATTATGAGACACAGTCAGAAGTTTTCTAGTGATACTTTATTGACAGCAAACAATTAATGGAAAAATGAATTCTCTATCTGGAAAATCTTTCTAATATTTTATAATGAGTTGAAAATGTAATAAGTTCAATATTTATTTAAATTAATTCAGTATTTTAATAAGAAAGTGTATGCTGGGTGTAGTCAAATCTGAAGCAAAATGAAGTTTTTCACAGAAACAAAATAAAAAATTTAAATTCAAATTAGGTTAAGAAAATATTCATAGGCAATTTTCTTTAGTTCATTGCTGATTTAGTTATAGTTTGTGTCCTTTTCTCCCTTATCAGCCACACTCCCTGAAGCACTATATTCTGCATTATGTGCTGCGTTTTTACTCTGCCCAAGCTTTGCATTGTGAATCATAAGAATCACATCACTGCTGATGCATTTCAAGAGAGACAATTTCACCACATAGTCTGGCTCAGATAGAAAATAGGCCTTGTAGGACACTCGTAAAAGGGCATAGTCATATCAGAAATATGGCTAATGCTGTCCTTGTTTAGGACAAACTTGCCTGTAGAAATCCTGAATTGAATTTAATTTTGGAACTTCCACCCTTTAAATGTATTTGTATTCTAAAACGTGGTCAAGGTTTGGGAGAGTCAAGTTGTTGATACAGCTCAACTTTCTTCGCAATAGAGTCAGTTGTAACTAATCAGAATATATAATGAAAATTTTGTGTTTGCTAGTTATTCCTTCAGAGTTAATACTGAGCAGCAGAAGTGAACAAGTCCAACATTAGGGCCTTTTTTTGGTCTCTTTTCTCTGATCATTAATTAATACTGCTAACACTAAATTTCATCTTTCATTTTTATCACTCAGCCATTCAACAACATGCTTTAATTTTGTATGACCTGAATGAATACACTGCTGTGCTGGGTTGGCCCTGGGTAGAAACCAAACCCCTACACAGTCATTCATTTACTCTGCCCCACTTACTGGGGAGGGGATGGTAAGGAGGGGAGAAAACAGTAAAAAAACCAAGAAGCAAGACAAAGACCAATTAGCATAACAGGTTAAAGACCTGATTTGGGGAAAGTTAATTGCCAGTTAATATAAGTATTTGATTACTAATTTGAGCAGTGAGAGAATAAAAAAGACAGACATGAAATCAATATCGTTTCACCCTCCCCAAGGTCAATTCCACTCCTTCGCTCCAGACCCCTCCCCTTTCCCATTCAGCCCTTTCAGTGAGGTGAGGAGCAGCACTGGCTGGTGGTCTATCACCACATGGCTGTTCCACTCTGATGCTCCTCCCTCCTGGAACTTTCCTTCTGCTCCAGAGTGGGCTCTCCAAGGGCTGCAGAGCGCCTGCTCCACCATGAGAGGCACGACCCCATGCTCCCACTTCACATACTGTTAAGGGTAATTCACACTTGGGTGTAGCTAGAAGTGAGTTCTTTTGTAGCCTTTACAGTATTGTCTCTCATGCACTCTGCATCAGAAAATTGTGTTGACTCAATTGACGAAATGTAGTACAATTTTAAGAAAGAGTATCCATTTTTAAAAAATGAACCACTGGACTGCCTTTTGAATTGAAACTTAGCAGTATCTGTAGATATATAAGTACATGTAATATATTTGTTACAAGAAAATGTCCTTTACGATCCTCAGGGGGTACTGAGACTGGCACTGTTGAGTGTCTTTGCTGGTGTCATGGACAGTGGGGCTGAGTGCCCCTTCAGCAAGACTGACTACAACAACAGCAAGCTGTGTGATGTGGTTGTCACGCTGGAGGGAAGGTCAGCAGCCACAGGGACCTTGAAAGGAGGGTCTGTGAGAACCTCAGGATGTTCAACAGGGCCAGGTGCAAGGTTCTGCACCTGGGTCAGGGCAATCCCAAGCACAAATGTGTGGAGAATAGATGTAGCTCTGCCTAGAAGGATTCGGGGGTGTTGAACTGACAAGAAGCTCAACACATTTCAGCAATGCACACTCACAGCATAGAAAGCCAGCTGGGAGGCATCAAAAGAAGTGTGGGCAAAGGAGGCAATTCTGCCCATCTTCTCTGCTCTTGTGAGACCCCACCTGGAGCACAGCATCCAGCGCTGGAGCCTACAATATAGGGAAGATGTGGACTTGTTGGAATGAGTCCAGACAGTGACCACAAAGGTGTTCAAAGGATTGAAACACCTCTCCAATATGGACAGGCAGAGGGGGTTGGGGCTGTTCAGCCTGGAGAAGAGAAGGCTTCAGGGAGACCTTGGAGCAGCCTTCCAGTACCTGAAAGGGACCTTCAAGAAGCCTGGAAAGGGACTTTTTACAAGGATATGTAGTGGCAGGACAAGGAGATATGGCCTTAAGCTTAAGGAGGGTAGGATTAGATTAGAAATTAGGAAGAAATTCTTACCTGTGAGGGTGGTGAGACATTGGTTGCCCAGAGAAGCTGTGGATACCCCACCTGTGGGTGTGCTCAAGGCCAGGCAGGATGGGGCTTTGAACAATGAGGTCTAGTGGAAGATGTCCTCACCCACATAGAGCCCTTAAAGATCTGATCATTAAGGTTTCTTTCAAAACAAACCATTCTATGATCCTATGATTCTGAGACCCTTCATGCATGCTACCTTTGAATACAATGCTGCAGCTCTGTCTAAAATTCTACAGGGTGATTCTTGTCTCTGTAGTTTTGAATGTGCTTCACAAATTATATGAAGCCAGAAGGAAAATCTTTCACCATCAACAGGTCCTCGTTAGCGGCCCACGGCTGAGTCTTGTTAATGCTGTGGAAAGTAGTTAACAGGAAAAATATGTGCAAAAAGTCTCACAGAGAAGAAAGGATACCTAGGGACAGAGGAAAAAATAGCATTGAATACTGGGAGGCCTGGATGGTCTGAGTCATGGAGCACAGAAAAAAATTAGAACTAGAATGAGTCATGGAAAAGAAGAATGAAACAATTTCATTAACAAGGAGAAATTCTTTGTCCTTATCTGAGTAGATTCAAACCTGGAACAGAGTATGAAAAGAAATTTTTGTTTTTCAGATGACATTATTTTAGAAAACTGAGCCTTTATTCCTTCAAGTCTTGATACAGGCCCTGACTACACATGACAAAAATGGTGTGCCAGAGCAGGTAGTGTTATATATTGCCTTAAAAAATGGATGTTAAACTTTATTTTTACCTTATTTGCTTAATATTTGAATTGCTTCTACAATTATACAATTGGCTTGAATGGAGAAAAAACTGTACATTTAGTTACTTTTGTCCTCAAGGGGGAGAGGGACTTTGAAACAACTCTTTATATCAGAACAAGGGCCAATGAATGCTAATGCTCCATGCTCTTTGCTTCTTGCAGAATACATATTTCCATAACATTTCCACCAAATTATATCCTCATATTTCTGTAAATGGAGTCTGGAAATCAATTGTAATTTGATTTAAGCAAATTAGTAATGGGTTGTCCTGTGGCTGTATTTAATCTGCTGCACTCTTTGGGCTGATTTGCCACCTCAAAAATAAAATTGGAAAGGTTTTATTTTCACCTTGACTTTGTTTTATTCTTCCAGATACATTTTTCACTTGCCTGCATTACAGCCCAAATAAGAAGTAAGCACATGAGTTGCCTCATTTTGCAGAACTGTGAATTTGATTTTTTCTTTGCTGTTTTACATTTGTTTATACAATTTGTAAGACTCAGCTGTGATCAAGGAAGTGTTCTGAACTCTGAGCAGACAATCAAATCTGTAACTTTAATTTTACAGTCTCAATTAGAACTCAGTATCGCCAATCAATTAAAGAATAAATAGAGATGTGCTGACTCATTTGGAAAATTAATGGTGTTGGCAGTGAAGGAGAGTGGACAGAGCAGGTGTTTGATGTCTGCCCTTGAGTAACTGAAATACTAAAGCTGGGACTGAATTCAAGACCAGGTATAATGTTTGAAACAAAAACATTTTCTGGTACACTGGCTCACATTAGTCATATTCCATCACTCACTTGGTTTTAAGCCACAGTACCATAACAATATTTTTCTGGATGGGGAATGCCTGAGCTGATTATTTTAGAAAACAACTTGCCTGGGGATATTTTCTCATTGCTTGCATGCAAGGAAGAACATTACATATGATTTATGTAATAAAAAAATATATTTGCCCAGACATAAATAGATATTAAAAAAGGGAGCAGTTCTCCTCAGCAATATTTTTTCTCTTTTTCAAATATCAAAATAGTGATTTATTTCTGACAAAAGGCTAAATTCTCAGGCCAGGCTTTGATTAATCCTTCTGGAAGTCATCTCAGCAAGATTTGACAAGACCCAAGCAGGAAATTACTGTTCCATAAAACATGAGAAACCGAAATAAAAAAATTCCCCAACAAAACAAACAACAAACATGCACCCTCCCCCCCAACAGTCCTGAATTGGGATGAGGTTATTTCTCTAAAAGAAGTAGTAACCAGAAATATTTCACAATGCTCCTGAAGAGCCTGAAGGTGAAGACAGTCAAGGAGAGCTGAAAGAAAGGTCTGGATCCAGAGGTTATTTTAATTGTTTATACAATGTATAATGTCTATAAGACTATATAATTGTTGCAGACCAGAGATAAGGATATTTGCCTCTCTTGTCCTCAGAAATGTCCACAGCACCTCCCTCTCTGTGGCCCACCAGCTCAGATGTGGGGGATTTGAAAGATCCCTTCTGTGCAGCCAAAGCGCTGCTGGATAGTGGGCCATGAGAGAGGGAGGCTCAAGTGTAGTTTCTAAATCAGGCAAACAGGCAGTGACTGCGAGCCCCCCACACTTTGGAGGTGCCTGGCCTCTAGGTTTCAAGGTGGTGCTTAAGTGCATGCTTTAGGGGTGGTCCTGGTAGTATCAGGTTAATGGCTGGACTCTGATTTAAGGGTTTTTTTGGCTGGACTCTGATTTTAAGGGGCTTTGCTAATTAAGATGATTCTATTATTCTGTTTTGGGGTGCCCCCCACCCCTGTCAATGTATAGTGGAGGAGAACAAGCTGTCCTAAGAGAAGGGTTGTGAAAACTGATGCCACTAAAAAATATTTTTTAAGAGATCACATTCCCTGATGAAATTCCACATGGTCAGAAAATTCACAAATGGGCATAGTTGCTGTCCTTGGAGTACAGAACTCAAAACCCAGTAGAATTAATGTAATTTAAATGTTTTTATAGCTTAAATCCATTCTTAGTCCAATACAAAATTTTGGAATTGGAAACATTTGTCTAAGTTTTTGGTGGGGATATTTGCTGAGACACCACTTTAAGTACCTACTATATTGGTAAGTAGCAAGGACTCATTACACAGATACATGGGGTAGCAGCATCCTATAGAAGCACTGAGTGGGTGATGGTCTCCTTCCAAAAAATACTGGTGCTCCTGGGCAGTGACACTAAATTCCCTCATGCTGAGTGATTCCCTTTAGGAAATGAGAAAGAAATCCTCATCTCTGCTGCACTGAAACACCACTGCTGTTCTGCTAAACTTGGAGTCTTCTGCATGTGCTGAAGTGAGGACAAGATTTGCCTTTTAGCAGCACACCCTGGTGGTTTGCACACAGGGCAATTAGAGAGACAGAAGTGGCAAGAGGAGCAGATAAGGTTTAAGGATGCACTTTAAAGAACATGGGATTTGTTCACCACACTGTGAAACAATGATGGTTCCTGTGGAAGGAAAACACATCTGCAACGTGATAACAAAGAACCCCAGAAACTAAAAGATACAGTACAGGTGTAGATGCTCAGTGCAACACTGATATTCCAAGTGCTCTTCAAATAACTCTTATAACCCCACCCAGTCGTGCCTTTTAATAAAAGGATGTCTATATCTTTTAGCAGCTAATAATAGAGATGTTGAGGAACACTAGTAGCTTGATTTTATTTTTATTTGTTAGGTTTGTGAAGCAAATGGTACTGGCACCTATCAGCAAATCTCTCAAGAGGGACTGCACACATAATCTCATGCATCCTCACTACAAGATGGTTTTTAATGTCCCTAGACCTGATATGTGTGGCACAGGCATCCACATAGAGAGGATCCATTTCCCAGAGGAAATAGACATATTTTTTCAAAAAATTACTGTTTAAAACTAGAACTATACTTTAGGATATAGCACTTCATGGCTCTTTCTCACTGCTTTTCCTCAGTTATAAAGTGGGCTCCATCCTTGGTGAGCCATCAAAATACTTCATCAGAGCTCCACTTACAATGTTTCATGAGAAAAGTACTCTGATTGAGAGGTCTGATGAACACAAAGGAAGAGGAAATGTGAGTGTCTAAGCAGCATTTGTGATGAAATATTACATCAACATTTTCCAAATGTTGATGGTATGGATAATTTTTCTAGCCACTGGGAAATATATTTTCTTCAGTAATTACACATTTTCCTGTCAAATTCTAGTTACAAACAAAAAAATTTTGCCAGCTCAAACTGCAGAACAGTTTGGCAGAACACCTTGCTTGTTGCCTGACACTTTGCATATCTGTATTACTTTCATTCCACAGAACTAAATGTTTCACTTGGGCAGAGACTTCCAACTAAAAAGGTTAATCAAATATGGGGAACAGATTGCAGGAAAACAAAATGGATGCATCAGCCATACACAATTAAATTCTGTATTAAAATCTGCTAGGACTACTGACAACAGTGTCCCCATGCTTATTCAGTGTAATTTAGCACACATTGGCTATGGTGACTTCAGTGATACAGATGCTTGTATAAAGACCTCATTAAATTTAGGATGTTTAAGGTAACTTTTTGCTGCATGGAAACATCTCCCATAATGGGTTCCAAAGGGATGCTGAGTTTATTGTATTTTGAAAAAAGACACCTCAGAAGCGGAGGTTATGAACACATCATCTGAAAATTATGGGACTTTCTTGCTCTTAAAATAAAAAAACCCTCATTTTTACATAGAGTTTAGAACAAGACATCATTCTACAGTGCCTTGAGTCTAGTTTGCAAATAAAAGGAAATGATTTCCCTTGGTGTATATATTTAATAAACCAAACTGTATAAACAGAATTGCTAATGAAGGCTGAAGAATTCACAAACAATGAGCTGAACAGAGAATAGTATTTGAAAGTGACTTTATTTTCCCTTGAAAAAGGTTAGCTGAAGAACACTAACATCACTCTCCATTAATCAGTAGTTTTAAACACCATGGGGAAATGACAGTTGCCTTCCAAGCTTCTGAATTTACCGCTTTCCTGTCATCCTGTGGACTCCTCCTGCGACCATCACCCACACAGCTTTGCTCAGCTCATAGGAGTTCAGTGTTTTATTCTAGTTTATCATATCCACTTTTGTCCACTGTTAACATTGTAGAAATGAACTAGGTGGTCCCTCAGGAGACTGTGCATGCCAGGTTACAGAAAAACCTGTAATATATTTATACATTAATGCCCCAAATAATGTTTTGGTTTTGTTTTGTTTTTAATTATATTTTGTTTTATTTTCACTTTATTTTGTTTTATTTTCAAGTGCAATTTTACTGTGCAACCCACTGTGTGATATCCTGGGGTAAGATTGTGTATTTTAACTCTCCAGCATCTCTTTTTTCCTTAACAAAGACAGTCCTTCTGAATCAGGTAGTTTAGTTTATTTTCTTGGCCAAATGAAAATATCACCTAACTTTTCAGGCAAAAACTACTGCAACTTTGGACTGCAGAAGGCCATTTAATCAGATCTACCTCACAAAGAGCACAGATGCCAACTGATAGGAAAACATGCCATGGAAATTCTGACAGCCTCTCCTTCACATAAGAACCTAAAGACTCCTTTTCTTTACTATTGTGTCTGCATTTACCCTGTCACATAAAACCAGAGGCAAGAGACACACTCTTTTTTGGGGTTTTTGGTTGGGGGTTTGTTTTTATTTGTTTGTTGGGCTGTTAATGATTTATTATTATTAATGATTTTGTAATGTAAATCTGTTTTTAGTTGGCCTTTACGTACAGAAGGATGTGAGAAGTGATCACAAATGTGATTGCCTGTCACAGTGAAGTCAGTCCCTGTCATCAGTAAGGTCAGGAAATTACTGAGTTTCCACATATCCAGGTCCATTTGGTAACAGAAAGAGTCCTCTGCCTGCTTATGAAACTCTGTTGCCTGGTATTTTGATCTTAACAATTGACGTCACATAATGCTGATCCTTCTCTTTATGTCTGAAAGATCTATTCCCAAGCCCATACAGCCAGTGAGACAGTTATTTTAAGGATGTTGATAGGATTTGTACCTGGCTCTAAAGGATAGCAGACAGCCTTTGCTAGCTCAGCACTGTGAGCCATATGCCAAAACTATAAAATTAGACTTTTTTACAGATGTCCAACCCTTGCTCTGTGAGCAAAAAGAGGTTCAATGCTTATGATACAAGGACATCAAGGTTAAAACACAATTTAAAGAAATTCTAAACTTGTACGCATATTAGAAAAATAAAAATATTACAGAGAGGAGACTCACTAAATTTTCCAAAACAAGCATATGGGAGAAATTACCATGACACAGTGTGGCTGCAGGCAGTTCAGAAAGTGCTGAGTGTGTTGAATGAGACAAATTTTTCATAAATATAATTTTGAGGAGAATTGTGTTTCATTTTCTTGGAAGAAAGGGGAAGCATCCATTTACTACTGTTATTTTCCAATTAATTTTTGCCAAAAATGTGCCCTGGCTACTTACATGTGTCATTTGATGATCTTGATATCATCATGTTGTTGAACTCTTATGTCACTTTTTCCTGATTATGAGGTAGAAGACATCTTTTACAAAAGAAGTGTTTTTTTCTGTTCAGCTGTAGAGAGATTTTAAAAACATTACTTTCATCTAAGTCTGAGCTGTTGTTAAAGAGGTCTGTCAATAAAGCAATTTTCTAGTGATTCCTACTGGCTTACTGTTGCAGATGGTTTGTGCTCTCACAATATTTTCAGTCTGGTTTCATATACTCAAACCCTTTGAAATGCCAAAATTAAACTCTTAGAGCCCAGCTTTTCTATTCCTTACAACTTGAATGTGCTATTGATTCTTTTACAGTTGGGTATCTGTTACAATTATCTTAATAATGTAACATACTAAAAAAAATCGGTCAATCATTATTTTCACCAATCATCTCCACCTACTAAAATTCTGAGGAGAAAGGGAAAAAAAAGAAATAAATCTCACACAATCTGTGTGTAAAGACAAGACGGGAAAAAACCAAACAAACCCTATTATAGATTAACCAACAAACTCCAACCCAAATATCATCATATTCCATATTATTTGATGGAAATAATATTGTCTACTAAACTGAACTAAATTGAGAGTTAATGAGAAGATTGATTTTTATCTAATAATCCAGAATATTTTCCATCAAGATGTGGCAGTCAGTTCCAAATACATTATTAACCTATTAGAGAGAATGAATGTTCTGGAAGGAAAACAGAGTGGTCTCTGCATATTGTCACCTGCCTGGAAAATATGCATCCATTTATTATAGATTATCAGCAAAAATCTTTCCCACTTCTGTGTTGTGTGCAGGTCATACACAACCTGTCCAGGGATCCACAAAGAACAAAGCAGGAGGGACTTCGGCATCTTTTGTGAAATGGTTGAAGTTTGTATTCTTTGGACTGAAAGTTTTGGCAAGAGCCTCCATTTCAAAGCCTCCTGTGAATGAAGAAAAGCTTTCAAATACACAAAGCAGGATGTTCTTCAGGGACTGCAGGCAGACAGTCCTGCTCCTGTGCCTTTCATCCTCAATTTCAGCCTTTCTGTTTGTCCTGCAATTATGCTTACTAAAAGAAAAAAAGCTACAAAAAATTCCAGGAGATTTTTGAGGATTCCCTTTGAAAAAAAAAAAATTAAAAAGCCACAGTTCTGACCTGAAAAAGATGTATTTTGTTATAGACACTTTAAATGAATGTAATAAAAAAATGCTAATACCAAATTCGTGACTTCTGTTAAATGGCAGAGATGAATGTGAAATGGTGCCAGTTATCAGAATTTTAAAACCAGTGCGATAGAATGGTTGGGGTTGGAAAGGATATTAGAGATCATCTAGTTGCAGGATGGGATGGGATAGGGAAGGGCCAGCTGCAGGCACCGGCCCTGCGGCCCATCTCCGGCACCACCGTCCTGCAGCGTCTGCAACTGCTCCAGCTCTGCAGGCCGCTGCGCTGGGGCAGCTACAGGGCCTTTGCTTTACTTTATCTGATTCCCACCTGTGGGGAGACCAAAGCCGCCAGAAGCTCGCCCAGGGTGCAGGCAGTGCCTGACAGCGCTGTGGCCGCTGGGACAGTGGCGCTCCCGAGTCCCAGCCACTCCGCTGCCACTGCTGCTTCTTTTGCTTTTAGGCAGACCCAAAGCTCATTGCTACGCCACGATGGTCTCTCGTCCTTCCCCCTTCCTGTTCATGTGTAGGGATGGAGCATTGCTGTGCTTTCTGGAAGATCTTTGTGGAAACTTCCACCATTGCAAGCTCCTTTGCCCTCGGTGGATGCCTGCACTGGAATCCCTCGTGGCTGGGTTCAGAGCACACTCAAGTTGGCTCTTCTATCACCCTTTTCCCCTTCAGCGTGCTCGGCACGCCCTTTAAGTCCATGCCGCTGTGCAGCTGGAGCAGCGGGACAGGGACCTTTGCAGCCTGAGCTGCCCTTGTTCCTCTCTGTCTGTGTCTGGAACACAGTGGGGAGGAGAAGGGCAGAGGGGCCCTGCGTGTCCCCGGGCTCAGGTTTTGCGCCGCTTCAGCTCCACAGAGATGCGGGTAAAGTGAAAAACACAAACACTTTATTAAGGGAAAGCGAAGCAAAGGGGTGAGCTGGGAGGTAAAAAAGGGCATGGGCAGGGCCTGAGGGCTGCAGGGAAGGAGCTGCCAACAGGGAGAGAGATGGCAGGAGCTGCTGGAGCTTCACACAGTCTCAGAGCTGTGAGCGGCCAGAGCCGTGCCTGGAGCTGCAGCTGGTCCCTTCAGCTCTGCAGGAAGGAATCCATCTTCGATGGGAACAGGAAATCATCGAAGGAGGCCGGTACAGGTACATCTGGTCCAGGAGACAAACGAAGTTCTGCAGATCGTCCTTCGAATTTCATCTGTATCCATGTGTTCATGCAGGATGGGCTCTCGTCTTCCCTGAGGGCTTGAAGAGCTGGAAGAGAGAGGAACAGAGCCACGGTCAGAGGCCAGACTGAGGGAATCCAAGGAAAGCCTCCTGCCAGGGCCATGCCAGCCGGCTCTTGCCGTGGCCAGGAGGGAGCGGGAGACAAGGGCTACAGCCGGAAGGTGCTGGCCACGCATGCCCCCCGTGTCCCCGAAAGCTCTCCGGGCTGTGCCCCCAGCGCCCCTGGTCTGCACAGGCAGCAGAGCCCTCCGCAGCCCGGGCACAGATTGTAGCTGCGGGGCCGGGATTTGCAGCTGCTCCCTCAGCCCCGGCAGTGCTGGCTGCCACGCGGCTGCCCTGACTCACCCTCAGTGAGGACCTGGAGCTCCTCCTTCTGCCCCATCATCAGCACTCCGGCCACCCCTGCAAGACAGAGCATGTGGCGGCGCCAGGCGGCACAGCTGCCCGACACGGGCGCTGCCAGCCCTGTGGCCGCACGCCCTCCTGGCGGGCAGGGCTCCTGCCGGGCCGCTGCCGCACGCTGCCGCCCGAGGGCACGGCTGCGGGAGGGCGGCGGCAGCGCCCAGGGCGGGCGGGGCTGCAGCGGCCCGGGCGCGGCTCCCGCTGTAGCCGGGGCAGCAGCCGGGCCGGGAGGCGGGGAGGGGCGCCGGGCTGTTGGCTCACCGATGAACCTGACGGCCGCCTCTCGTAGGGGCCTCTGTGGGCTCTGCAGGTGCGGCAGGGCCCAGCGCAGGTGCTCGGCCGCTCGGCTCTCGTCCAGCAGCAGCTGCGGGGAGCGGCGGCAGGGAAGGCTCAGCGCGGGCTCTGCCTCTCGGCCGGGCGCTCCCTGCGCCCAGCACCGGCCGAGGCGGCCCGCACGGCCCAGGGCAGGGAGCAGCGTGGGGGGCGCAGGCTGGCGGGCCCGGCTGCGGCGCTGGCCAGGGGCACAGCTGCCGGCCCCTGACACTGAGCACCGGGGGCAGGGGCTGCCCCACTCCAGCCTGCGGCTGGGGCTGCCGGGCTGTCCTTACCAGGCTCTCGACAAACTTCATCCGCCGCTTCTTCCTCAGCAGCTCCTCGAGATCCCTCCTTCTCAGGAAGCGGGCCGCGCCAAGCAGGGCTTCGCCAGACGCCTGCAGAGCAGCAGAGAGACGCAGGTGGCACCAGAGCCCAGGTGAGTCACACGGGAGCCGGCTCCCTGTGCCAAGGCCAGGGGAGGCTGGAGCCCGCCAGGCGCCGGGGCAGGAGGCGGGCGAGCCCCCTGCCAGGGATGCGGCAGCATCACAGCAAACCTCACCTCGGCCACGTGCAGCTTCTCATGGTGCCAGCGTAAGAATAGAGGGAGCAGGCTCTGGCTCACAATTGTCGTGAGAGCATTTTCCCTCTCTTCCAGTACCAGCTCCATCAGCTTGCCGAAGAGCTGAATGGAGAGCAGCTGCACATGGCTGTTGTCCTGGAGGAAAGGAAAAGTCCTAAGCACCAACTACTCCAGGCCGATTGGGGCAAAGGCCCAAAAGGGCACAGGGCACAAGGTTTCCAGGCAGGCAGCGTCCAGTGCCCTTGGCTGGGGGCACAGAGCCTTACATTCTCAAAATGTGGCAGGAGGGACTCAGCCAGCTGCAGGGTGGTGATGCTGGGTATCTCTAAGTTTTTCTCCTGGAGCATATTCATGAGCACAGAGAGGCTCATCCCGACCATCTCTGTGTCTGGATCGGCCAGCTGCTCCACCAGGTGTGGATAGAGGCCGCGTATTCCTCCGGCCTGTGTGCAAGACCAGGCTGTGCTGTGAAGCTGTGACTGGCCGCAGCACCGACAGCTGCTCGGGGCACTCGGGCAGCTGAAGTGGGAGTCGGGAGAGCTGGCAGCAGGTGCCTCTGCTGCCAAAGCCCAGCCAAGCCCCAAGGTCTGCCTTCCCCAGCCCCACGCTGCCAGCACGGCTTCAGCCACTGTCCCCTTCTCACCAGCGAGGGCTCCTTGCTGAGCACCACGAGGCCTCTGAGCACCAGGCGCAGCCTGTCCCTGCACTGGCTGGGCAGGTGCCGGGATAGCACCAACAGGGCACTGGGACCGTGTTGGCTCAGGTCCAGACACTGCAGGAGCTGAAAGGCACAGGGCAGTGGCAGGGCAGCCGGCCGGCAGGAGCCCAGGGCTGCGCAGGGCCGGCTCCAGGCAGCAGCAGCGGGCGTGGGCAGCGTCCCAGGCGGCTGCAGCTCCCAGAGGCCAGAGAGCCAGGAGGCAGCTCAGCCAGGCAGCGCTGGCCATCAGGCTCACCTCCACAAAGAAGGCCAGGGCAGGCAGATGGCAGCGGGGCTGCTTCCCGACAAGCAGGCTGAGCAGGTGCGAGGCCATGTGGGGACACAAGGGGGTCAAGGCACAGCGCATCTCCCTGGCAGGGAAAAAGGCACCAAGGCCCTGAGCTGGGCGGGCAGACCTCTCCCAGGAGTGACTCACAGAGGTCCCATCTTTCCCCAGCACTCTGCAAGGGGACATGGGCCCCTTGGGAGGCAGCTGCTGCTGGGCATCCTCCTCTCCCAGCCTTCTGCAGTGCGCTCAGCCCTCCCTCGGTGACGAGGCCCTCTCGCTTACAAGCCCCGGGGACTGTGTGGGCCACTCTGGGCACGGGGCTCAAATGCTGGCAGTGGCCGCAGAGACTAGGAGATCTCACCTGGCCAGCAGACCTGCTGCATAGTGCTGGCTGTTGGCACAGAGCAGGCTGTCCCAGAGCTGCTTGTGCTCCAGAGCCAGCAGGTTCTTGCCATAACCCAGTCGGGAGAGCAGAGCCTTCAGTGTCTGCACTGCAAACCTGTGTGCCGAGCCAAGGCCAGGTCACTCTGGGAGCACTGGCCCTGGCCGCAAGGGTGTGGGAAGGACAGGGCGACTGGCACCTGTTGGGCTGGCTGGGAAGGCCGTGTTCCTCCTGGCACGCTCTCCAGAAGCCATGGGTCTCCACGTCCTCTGGCCTCTGCTCCGTGGTGGTGAAAAGTTTCAGGAGCAGAGCCACGAGCAGGTGGGGAGAATGAAGGAGGATTGCGAAGTGCCACTCGGGCATGCTTGCAATCCTCCACAGCACCAGAGTTGCCTGCAAGAGACAAAGCACCCCGAGGCAGCGCTCAGTGCCGAGGTGTCCATGAGGCAGGGCCTGAGGGGAGAGGCAGGGGGAGCACCCGGCCTGCTGCCCCTAGCCCAGCTTTGAGCCCAGGCAGGGAGCTGCAGGGTGGGGAGAGCATGGAGAGCTTCTGAGAAGGCGACCTGGAGGGCCAGCATAGGCCAGCTCCAGAAACTCACAGCCAGGGCAAGGACGGCCTCGTTGTCCCCACTGCAGAGGAAGCCGCCGTACGGTGGCTGCTCCTCTATCGCAGAGAGCAGCGCTGGAAGCACCTGCTCCACGGCCACTTCTGAGGTCCCCACGGCTCTCCAGATCAGCGCAGCGGCTCTGTGGGACCAGAGCTGTGCGTCAGTACCGTGCCCCGAGCAGCTGCGTGGGGCCGGGAGGGAGCACGGCAGCAGGCTCAGGAAACAGAGGGGCCCGAGGGTGCCGCTGCTCTCCGCCTGTGTGGCAGACGCCGCTGGACAGGCTGTACAGGGCGAGGGGCCCTACGGGCCGGTGAGCATCGAGCTCTCGAGGCACTTGTGCCCCTTACCCGTCACACGTTGGGGCACAGCGCAGGAGGCTCATCACCACGTGGGCCGGGTGTTGTTCAGCGAGGCTGACAATGGCCATTTGCAGCCCGGCGTCCACAGACTCATCGGACGTGAGTCTCCGCAGCAGGGCACTCACCACGGCTTGTACCTGGAGGAAGCAGCATGGGGAAGACTTGGAGTTCTGTCCAAGGGATCAGCTTGCCCAGCTTCCCCTCAGGAAGTGCTTGCCTTCCCAGCCCACTGTGATGGGGCTGAGGGGGCCCAGCGGACATGGCTTGAAGGGCCACGTGATCCTGGGAGGCCTTCAGCCCGGGCCCCAGGCTACTGTAAAGAATAAAAAGCCTTCTGGAAAAACTCCAGAGTGGGTCCAGGACTCACAGTGAGCGAGGGCATGGCCTCAGTCTCTGGGATGGCCGGTGGGATGGTGTTGGTGGTGGCCATGCCCTCCGTCAGCGCCATGTCAGCCTCGTTCCAGCCCTTGTCGCTTTCCCAGTCAGAGCTGGTGGCCAGGTCAGAGGATGCTGTGCTGGCAGCAGCCTCTGCCCGCAGCTCGCTGGGCCTGGCGTCGGGCTCGGCCGTGGCCTCGGGCGCGGAGCCGCTGGCCTTTGTGCGCCGAAGGCGCAGGAACCTCCGCAGTGTCTGCAGCAGAAGGAAGGGCGGGAAGAGATGGACATTCCATGGTCTGCTCCAAGCGCAGGCCCCGGCCGAGCAGCGCCAGCAGGCCCAGTCCAGGTGGGGATGGCCACAGGTACCTGCGCTGCTCTCTGGAAGCGGCCACGGGTGGGCTCCTGCGCTTGAGTCGGATCCCTGGCTGCATCTGCCAAAGAGCGAGGGCAGCCAGAGCTGAGGGGCTGCGGGAGAGGCCGGAGAACACAGGCCAGCCCTGTGCTCCCCAGGCAGGGACAGCCCCCGGGCACCCGGGGGATGGAGCACGGCCATTCGGGGGGGCAGCCGTGGCCCCTCTCCCATCCCGTCCATGGGCATGTCCACAGGGATGGCATGGCATGGCATGGCATGGCATGGCATGGCATGGCATGGGGCCAGGCCAGCTGCAGGCACCAGCCCTGCGTCCCAGCTCCACCACTCACCGTCCTGCAACGTCTGCAACTGCTCCGGCTTTGCAGGCTGCTGCGCTGGGGCAGCTGCAGGGCCTTTGATTTTCTTGCCCCGAAGCCCCTTGACCAGGCTGAGCAGTCTGCCCGCCATCCTGCTCTCTGACCTGGGAGGCACTTTCAAATGCCTCGGCAAAGGCCCCAGTCAGTAAGGGCTGGAGTCGTGCCTTGCAGGCACCTGCAGCAGAGGAGCCTCAGGAAGGCTACAGGACAAGGGCACTCGAGGTCTCCTGCCACAATGACAGGAGACTCCTGGTGAACGATGGAGGTCACCAAGTGCCACGGCCTGGCCAGAAGGACTCCAACTGCAGAGATGGGAGATGTCTCAGAAAAGCTCTGAGTCACAAAATGCTGAGGTCTGGCCGTGAGGCCAGCCGCAGGAGGAACGCTTCGGAAAAGCTCCGGGTCAGGAACCAACGAGCAGGCTGTGCGGGGACACCTCACAGCACCGCTCTGTCACCTCCTGTCCCGTTGCATGCACCGAGCACTCTGGAGTGGCTGTGTGGCTGCCAGCCCTGAGGTCAGCGCGTGTCACAAAGGGCTGCTAAGTCACGGTGTCCCTTTCGGTTCCACGGGGAACCTGCTACACCGTGTCACAAAGGGACACGCTGCCACGCCCCACAGGGCCATCCCCTCCCCACCCAAGGTGCCCCCGCTTGGAAGGAATCCATTGCCCCGAGTGTCTAACACAGCCCTGGACACACCACGACCCCCCAAGTGCTCGGGGAAGGACTCTCCACGGTGCCCGCACAGGCCAGCTCGCTGCCTGCCCCGCAGCAGAGCAGCTTGCAGCAAGCAAGGGGCAAACGCATCTTGCCAAGAGTTAAAACACAGCAGATAAGGAAGATGGCATGAATGTGGGCATAAAGGCCTTTGAATTCACAGCTCTCTGAGAGGCATTTGGGGCTCTCGGCTGGACGGATATAATCCCCTGCGGGGGACGGGACAGGTATAAGTCCAATGGTGTCAGGAACCCACGCCTTAAAAAAGGAACTCACTAGGCCGCGGCAAAATATCCAAATATGGATAACATTGTAACCAGACCAGTGAAGAGATTTTTGCTTTTATTTCCAGCACATCAGTCTCAAAATACAAAATGGAGACATGACAGCTCACTGATCCACACCAAAAAAATGTCTCTCCCAACAGGGCTCATACAGCAATACGTAAAATCATCTCAGACTAGAATTCAGCCAATCAGACACAGAAAACACGTATTGACAAGCATTCTATCCAAACCCACAAAGCACACGCAATGATAGTTAAAACAAAGACTAGTTCATAAGAGACAAAGAACAGAGTTCTATTCATGCTAAACTTCTAAAGATATACATTAAATAACCTTGTTGCCATCCTAAAGCCAATTCCACAGAGACCTATTGTGATTTGTCACGTCTACTGCTTGGGAAACTTTTCTGCTTGCATGGGAAACTTTTCTGCTGTATTTGCAATGCTAACAAAACTTCCGTCTGAGGCCTACATACTTCTTTTAACCATTTCTTAAAAATCCTCTAACCTTATGGATTCCAACAATCCCCCTCTGTCCTGTGCTCAAAGCGGCGGGACACACCCTGCCGCTGGTGCTTGCCTTGGTCTCTGCAGGCCCAGGCAGATGCCAAAGCTGCTCCTCACAGCCTTCTCCCTTCCCACGCCCCTCTGCCAAGTGCAAGGGGCCTCAAGGATGGAAAGGAGCGCAGGGATCCAAAGGGAGACAGCTGCACCTAGCTCACTGGGGGCTCCTGGGGAAGCACTTTGCTTGAGAAGCAAGCCCCTCTCTTCCAAAGGCATTTCCCCAAATGTGTCCATTTCCCAGGGAACACCCACACACACTTAAGAAACCCTGGCAAGGCTCAATTACTTCTGCACCTTGTAGCACAGGCACTCCAGCTCGAGCTCATCTTCCTTCTCCCGAGTCTGTTTCCTCGTGTCCCTTGTGGCACGCAGCCCCGGGCCCCCTAGAAACAAGAGCTGCCCGCTGCCCCTTCAAGTGCCCAAACTCCTTCCTGCGCTCACGGCAGCAAAACCAGGCTGTTCCCAGCCGGGGAGCAGAGCCCTGTTCCCGCAGGAGGCTCTCGTGAGCCCCTTCCCCACTGTGCACGCAGCACTTCTGCCTGCCCGCCCAGAACGCTCTTGGCACAGCAGAGCACAAGCTGGCCGGCTCTGGCCTCAGCACAGCCCAAACACAGGCACGGGAAGACACAGCGGCTGTTTTGCAGCCATGCCCCAGAGGGATGGGAAGGGATCCCGGCCTCTGGTCTCACTGCCCTCTTCCTGTCCCTGTGTAGGGATGGAGCATTGCTGTGCTTTCAGGAAGCTCTTTGTGGAAACTTCCACCATTGCAAGCTCCTTTGCCCTCGGTGGATGCCTGCACTGAAATCCCTCGTGGCTGGGTTCAGAGCACACTCAAGTTGGCTCTTCTATCACTCAGGGTCCTTTTCTCCTTCAGCGTGCTCGGCACGCCCTTTAAGTCCATGCCGCTGTGCAGCTGGAGCAGCGGGACAGGGACCTTTGCAGCCTGAGCTGCCCTTGTTCCTCTCTGTCTGTGTCTGGAACACAGTGGGGAGGAGAAGGGCAGAGGGGCCCTGCGTGTCCCCGGGCTCAGGTTTTGCGCCGCTTCAGCTCCACAGAGATGCGGGTAAAGTGAAAAACACAAACACTTTATTAAGGGAAAGCGAAGCAAAGGGGTGAGCTGGGAGGTAAAAAAGGGCATGGGCAGGGCCTGAGGGCTGCAGGGAAGGAGCTGCCAACAGGGAGAGAGATGGCAGGAGCTGCTGGAGCTTCACACAGTCTCAGAGCTGTGAGCGGCCAGAGCCGTGCCTGGAGCTGCAGCTGGTCCCTTCAGCTCTGCAGGTGGTCCCATCTTCGATGGGAACAGGAAATCATCGAAGGAGGCCGGTACAGGTACATCTGGTCCAGGAGACAAACGAAGTTCTGCAGATCGTCCTTCGAATTTCATCTGTATCCATGTGTTCATGCAGGATGGGCTCTCGTCTTCCCTGAGGGCTTGAAGAGCTGGAAGAGAGAGGAACAGAGCCACGGTCAGAGGCCAGACTGAGGGAATCCAAGGAAAGCCTCCTGCCAGGGCCATGCCAGCCGGCTCTTGCCGTGGCCAGGAGGGAGCGGGAGACAAGGGCTACAGCCGGAAGGTGCTGGCCACGGATCCCCCCCGTGTCCCCGAAAGCTCTCCGGGCTGTGCCCCCAGCGCCCCTGGTCCGCACAGGCAGCAGAGCCCTCCGCAGCCCGGGCACAGATTGTAGCTGCGGGGCCGGGATTTACAGCTGCTCCCTCAGCCCCGGCAGTGCTGGCTGCCACGCGGCTGCCCTGACTCACCCTCAGTGAGGACCTGGAGCTCCTCCTCCTGCCCCATCATCAGCACTCCGGCCACCCCTGCAAGACAGAGCATGTGGCGGCGCCAGGCGGCACAGCTGCCCGACACGGGCGCTGCCAGCCCTGTGGCCGCACGCCCTCCTGGCGGGCAGGGCTCCTGCCGGGCCGCTGCCGCACGCTGCCGCCCGAGGGCACGGCTGCGGGAGGGCGGCGGCAGCGCCCAGGGCGGGCGGGGCTGCAGCGGCCCGGGCGCGGCTCCCGCTGTAGCCGGGGCAGCAGCCGGGCCGGGAGGCGGGGAGGGGCGCCGAGCTGCTGGCTCACCGATGAACCTGACGGCCGCCTCTCGTAGGGGCCTCTGTGGGCTCTGCAGGTGCGGCAGGGCCCAGCGCAGGTGCTCGGCCGCTCGGCTCTCGTCCAGCAGCAGCTGCGGGGAGCGGCGGCAGGGAAGGCTCAGCGCGGGCTCTGCCTCTCGGCCGGGCGCTCCCTGCGCCCAGCACCGGCCGAGGCGGCCCGCACGGCCCAGGGCAGGGAGCAGCGTGGGGGGCGCAGGCTGGCGGGCCCGGCTGCGGCGCTGGCCAGGGGCACAGCTGCCGGCCCCTGACACTGAGCACCGGGGACAGGGGCTGCCCCACTCCAGCCTGCGGCTGGGGCTGCCGGGCTGTCCTTACCAGGCTCTCGACGAACTTCATCCGCCGCTTCTTCCTCAGCAGCTCCTCGAGATCCCTCCTTCTCAGGAAGCGGGCCGCGCCAAGCAGGGCTTCGCCAGACGCCTGCAGAGCAGCAGAGAGACGCAGGTGGCACCAGAGCCCAGGTGAGTCACACGGGAGCCGGCTCCCTGTGCCAAGGCCAGGGGAGGCTGGAGCCCGCCAGGCGCCGGGGCAGGAGGCGGGCGAGCCCCCTGCCAGGGATGCGGCAGCATTACAGCAAACCTCACCTCGGCCACGTGCAGCTTCTCATGGTGCCAGCGTAAGAATAGAGGGAGCAGGCTCTGGCTCACAATTGTCGTGAGAGCATTTTCCCTCTCTTCCAGTACCAGCTCCATCAGCTTGCCGAAGAGCTGAATGGAGAGCAGCTGCACATGGCTGTTGTCCTGGAGGAAAGGAAAAGTCCTAAGCACCAACTACTCCAGGCCGATTGGGGCAAAGGCCCAAAAGGGCACAGGGCACAAGGTTTCCAGGCAGGCAGCGTCCAGTGCCCTTGGCTGGGGGCACAGAGCCTTACATTCTCAAAATGTGGCAGGAGGGACTCAGCCAGCTGCAGGGTGGTGATGCTGGGTATCTCTAAGTTTTTCTCCTGGAGCATATTCATGAGCACAGAGAGGCTCATCCCGACCATCTCTGTGTCTGGATCGGCCAGCTGCTCCACCAGGTGTGGATAGAGGCCGCGTATTCCTCCGGCCTGTGTGCAAGACCAGGCTGTGCTGTGAAGCCGTGACTGGCCGCAGCACCGACAGCTGCTCGGGGCACTCGGGCAGCTGAAGTGGGAGTCGGGAGAGCTGGCAGCAGGTGCCTCTGCTGCCAAAGCCCAGCCAAGCCCCAAGGTCTGCCTTCCCCAGCCCCACGCTGCCAGCACGGCTTCAGCCACTGTCCCCTTCTCACCAGCGAGGGCTCCTTGCTGAGCACCACGAGGCCTCTGAGCACCAGGCGCAGCCTGTCCCTGCACTGGCTGGGCAGGTGCCGGGATAGCACCAACAGGGCACTGGGACCGTGTTGGCTCAGGTCCAGACACTGCAGGAGCTGAAAGGCACAGGGCAGTGGCAGGGCAGCCGGCCGGCAGGAGCCCAGGGCTGCGCAGGGCCGGCTCCAGGCAGCAGCAGCGGGCGCGGGCAGCGTCCCAGGCGGCTGCAGCTCCCAGAGGCCAGAGAGCCAGGAGGCAGCTCAGCCAGGCAGCGCTGGCCATCAGGCTCACCTCCACAAAGAAGGCCAGGGCAGGCAGATGGCAGCGGGGCTGCTTCCCGACGAGCAGGCTGAGCAGGTGCGAGGCCATGTGGGGACACAAGGGGGTCAAGGCACAGCGCATCTCCCTGGCAGGGAAAAAGGCACCAAGGCCCTGAGCTGGGCGGGCAGACCTCTCCCAGGAGTGACTCACAGAGGTCCCATCTTTCCCCAGCACTCTGCAAGGGGACATGGGCCCCTTGGGAGGCAGCTGCTGCTGGGCATCCTCCTCTCCCAGCCTTCTGCAGTGCGCTCAGCCCTCCCTCGGTGACGAGGCCCTCTCGCTTACAAGCCCCGGGGACTGTGTGGGCCACTCTGGGCACGGGGCTCAAATGCTGGCAGTGGCCGCAGAGACTAGGAGATCTCACCTGGCCAGCAGACCTGCTGCATAGTGCTGGCTGTTGGCACAGAGCAGGCTGTCCCAGAGCTGCTTGTGCTCCAGAGCCAGCAGGTTCTTGCCATAACCCAGTCGGGAGAGCAGAGCCTTCAGTGTCTGCACTGCAAACCTGTGTGCCGAGCCAAGGCCAGGTCACTCTGGGAGCACTGGCCCTGGCCGCAAGGGTGTGGGAAGGACAGGGCGACTGGCACCTGTTGGGCTGGCTGGGAAGGCCGTGTTCCTCCTGGCACGCTCTCCAGAAGCCATGGGTCTCCACGTCCTCTGGCCTCTGCTCCGTGGTGGTGAAAAGTTTCAGGAGCAGAGCCACGAGCAGGTGGGGAGAATGAAGGAGGATTGCGAAGTGCCACTCGGGCATGCTTGCAATCCTCCACAGCACCAGAGTTGCCTGCAAGAGACAAAGCACCCCGAGGCAGCGCTCAGTGCCGAGGTGTCCATGAGGCAGGGCCTGAGGGGAGAGGCAGGGGGAGCACCCGGCCTGCTGCCCCTAGCCCAGCTTTGAGCCCAGGCAGGGAGCTGCAGGGTGGGGAGAGCATGGAGAGCTTCTGAGAAGGCGACCTGGAGGGCCAGCATAGGCCAGCTCCAGAAACTCACAGCCAGGGCAAGGACGGCCTCGTTGTCCCCACTGCAGAGGAAGCCGCCGTACGGTGGCTGCTCCTCTATCGCAGAGAGCAGCGCTGGAAGCACCTGCTCCACGGCCACTTCTGAGGTCCCCACGGCTCTCCAGATCAGCGCAGCGGCTCTGTGGGACCAGAGCTGTGCGTCAGTACCGTGCCCCGAGCAGCTGCGTGGGGCCGGGAGGGAGCACGGCAGCAGGCTCAGGAAACAGAGGGGCCCGAGGGTGCCGCTGCTCTCCGCCTGTGTGGCAGACGCCGCTGGACAGGCTGTACAGGGCGAGGGGCCCTACGGGCCGGTGAGCATCGAGCTCTCGAGGCACTTGTGCCCCTTACCCGTCACACGTTGGGGCACAGCGCAGGAGGCTCATCACCACGTGGGCCGGGTGTTGTTCAGCGAGGCTGACAATGGCCATTTGCAGCCCGGCGTCCACAGACTCATCGGACGTGAGTCTCCGCAGCAGGGCACTCACCACGGCTTGTACCTGGAGGAAGCAGCATGGGGAAGACTTGGAGTTCTGTCCAAGGGATCAGCTTGCCCAGCTTCCCCTCAGGAAGTGCTTGCCTTCCCAGCCCACTGTGATGGGGCTGAGGGGGCCCAGCGGACATGGCTTGAAGGGCCACGTGATCCTGGGAGGCCTTCAGCCCGGGCCCCAGGCTACTGTAAAGAATAAAAAGCCTTCTGGAAAAACTCCAGAGTGGGTCCAGGACTCACAGTGAGCGAGGGCATGGCCTCAGTCTCTGGGATGGCCGGTGGGATGGTGTTGGTGGTGGCCATGCCCTCCGTCAGCGCCATGTCAGCCTCGTTCCAGCCCTTGTCGCTTTCCCAGTCAGAGCTGGTGGCCAGGTCAGAGGATGCTGTGCTGGCAGCAGCCTCTGCCCGCAGCTCGCTGGGCCTGGCGTCGGGCTCGGCCGTGGCCTCGGGCGCGGAGCCGCTGGCCTTTGTGCGCCGAAGGCGCAGGAACCTCCGCAGTGTCTGCAGCAGAAGGAAGGGCGGGAAGAGATGGACATTCCATGGTCTGCTCCAAGCGCAGGCCCCGGCCGAGCAGCGCCAGCAGGCCCAGTCCAGGTGGGGATGGCCACAGGTACCTGCGCTGCTCTCTGGAAGCGGCCACGGGTGGGCTCCTGCGCTTGAGTCGGATCCCTGGCTGCATCTGCCAAAGAGCGAGGGCAGCCAGAGCTGAGGGGCTGCGGGAGAGGCCGGAGAACACAGGCCAGCCCTGTGCTCCCCAGGCAGGGACAGCCCCCGGGCACCCGGGGGATGGAGCACGGCCATTCGGGGGGGCAGCCGTGGCCCCTCTCCCATCCCGTCCATGGGCATGTCCACAGGGATGGCATGGCATGGCATGGCATGGCATGGCATGGCATGGCATGGCATGGCATGGCATGGCATGGGGCCAGGCCAGCTGCAGGCACCAGCCCTGCGTCCCAGCTCCACCACTCACCGTCCTGCAACGTCTGCAACTGCTCCGGCTTTGCAGGCTGCTGCGCTGGGGCAGCTGCAGGGCCTTTGATTTTCTTGCCCCGAAGCCCCTTGACCAGGCTGAGCAGTCTGCCCGCCATCCTGCTCTCTGACCTGGGAGGCACTTTCAAATGCCTCGGCAAAGGCCCCAGTCAGTAAGGGCTGGAGTCGTGCCTTGCAGGCACCTGCAGCAGAGGAGCCTCAGGAAGGCTACAGGACAAGGGCACTCGAGGTCTCCTGCCACAATGACAGGAGACTCCTGGTGAACGATGGAGGTCACCAAGTGCCACGGCCTGGCCAGAAGGACTCCAACTGCAGAGATGGGAGATGTCTCAGAAAAGCTCTGAGTCACAAAATGCTGAGGTCTGGCCGTGAGGCCAGCCGCAGGAGGAACGCTTCGGAAAAGCTCCGGGTCAGGAACCAACGAGCAGGCTGTGCGGGGACACCTCACAGCACCGCTCTGTCACCTCCTGTCCCGTTGCATCCACCGAGCACTCTGGAGTGGCTGTGTGGCTGCCAGCCCTGAGGTCAGCACGTGTCACAAAGGGCTGCTAAGACACGGTGTCCCTTTCGGTTCCACGGGGAACCTGCTACACCGTGTCACAAAGGGACACGCTGCCACGCCCCACAGGGCCATCCCCTCCCCACCCAAGGTGCCCCCGCTTGGAAGGAATCCATTGCCCCGAGTGTCTAACACAGCCCTGGACACACCACGACCCCCCAAGTGCTCGGGGAAGGACTCTCCACGGTGCCCGCACAGGCCAGCTCGCTGCCTGCCCCGCAGCAGAGCAGCTTGCAGCAAGCTAGGGGCAAACGCATCTTGCCAAGAGTTAAAACACAGCAGATAAGGAAGATGGCATGAATGTGGGCATAAAGGCCTTTGAATTCACAGCTCTCTGAGAGGCATTTGGGGCTCTCGGCTGGACGGATATAATCCCCTGCGGGGGACGGGACAGGTATAAGTCCAATGGTGTCAGGAACCCACGCCTTAAAAAAGGAACTCACTAGGCCGCGGCAAAATATCCAAATATGGATAACATTGTAACCAGACCAGTGAAGAGATTTTTGCTTTTATTTCCAGCACATCAGTCTCAAAATACAAAATGGAGACATGACAGCTCACTGATCCACACCAAAAAAATGTCTCTCCCAACAGGGCTCATACAGCAATACGTAAAATCATCTCAGACTAGAATTCAGCCAATCAGACATAGAAAACACGTATTGACAAGCATTCTATCCAAACCCACAAAGCACACGCAATGATAGTTAAAACAAAGACTAGTTCATAAGAGACAAAGAACAGAGTTCTATTCATGCTAAACTTCTAAAGATATACATTAAATAACCTTGTTGCCATCCTAAAGCCAATTCCACAGAGACCTATTGTGATTTGTCACGTCTACTGCTTGGGAAACTTTTCTGCTTGCATGGGAAACTTTTCTGCTGTATTTGCAATGCTAACAAAACTTCCGTCTGAGGCCTACATACTTCTTTTAACCATTTCTTAAAAATCCTCTAACCTTATGGATTCCAACAATCCCCCTCTGTCCTGTGCTCAAAGCGGCGGGACACACCCTGCCGCTGGTGCTTGCCTTGGTCTCTGCAGGCCCAGGCAGATGCCAAAGCTGCTCCTCACAGCCTTCTCCCTTCCCACGCCCCTCTGCCAAGTGCAAGGGGCCTCAAGGATGGAAAGGAGCGCAGGGATCCAAAGGGAGACAGCTGCACCTAGCTCACTGGGGACTCCTGGGGAAGCACTTTGCTTGAGAAGCAAGCCCCTCTCTTCCAAAGGCATTTCCCCAAATGTGTCCATTTCCCAGGGAACACCCACACACACTTAAGAAACCCTGGCAAGGCTCAATTACTTCTGCACCTTGTAGCACAGGCACTCCAGCTCGAGCTCATCTTCCTTCTCCCGAGTCTGTTTCCTCGTGTGCCTTGTGGCACGCAGCCCCGGGGCCCCTAGAAACAAGAGCTGCCCGCTGCCCCTTCAAGTGCCCAAACTCCTTCCTGCGCTCACGGCAGCAAAACCAGGCTGTTCCCAGCCGGGGAGCAGAGCCCTGTTCCCGCAGGAGGCTCTCGTGAGCCCCTTCCCCACTGTGCACGCAGCACTTCTGCCTGCCTGCCCAGAACGCTCTTGGCACAGCAGAGCACAAGCTGGCCGGCTCTGGCCTCAGCACAGCCCAAACACAGGCACGGGAAGACACAGCGGCTGTTTTGCAGCCATGCCCCAGAGGGATGGGAAGGGATCCCGGCCTCTGGTCTCACTGCCCTCTTCCTGTCCCTGTGTAGGGATGGAGCATTGCTGTGCTTTCAGGAAGCTCTTTGTGGAAACTTCCACCATTGCAAGCTCCTTTGCCCTCGGTGGATGCCTGCACTGAAATCCCTCGTGGCTGGGTTCAGAGCACACTCAAGTTGGCTCTTCTATCACTCAGGGTCCTTTTCTCCTTCAGCGTGCTCGGCACGCCCTTTAAGTCCATGCCGCTGTGCAGCTGGAGCAGCGGGACAGGGACCTTTGCAGCCTGAGCTGCCCTTGTTCCTCTCTGTCTGTGTCTGGAACACAGTGGGGAGGAGAAGGGCAGAGGGGCCCTGCGTGTCCCCGGGCTCAGGTTTTGCGCCGCTTCAGCTCCACAGAGACGCGGGTAAAGTGAAAAACACAAACACTTTATTAAGGGAAAGCAAAGCAAAGGGGTGAGCTGGGAGGTAAAAAAGGGCATGGGCAGGGCCTGAGGGCTGCAGGGAAGGAGCTGCCAACAGGGAGAGAGATGGCAGGAGCTGCTGGAGCTTCACACAGTCTCAGAGCTGTGAGCGGCCAGAGCCGTGCCTGGAGCTGCAGCTGGTCCCTTCAGCTCTGCAGGTGGTCCCATCTTCGATGGGAACAGGAAATCATCGAAGGAGGCCGGTACAGGTACATCTGGTCCAGGAGACAAACGAAGTTCTGCAGATCGTCCTTCGAATTTCATCTGTATCCATGTGTTCATGCAGGATGGGCTCTCGTCTTCCCTGAGGGCTTGAAGAGCTGGAAGAGAGAGGAACAGAGCCACGGTCAGAGGCCAGACTGAGGGAATCCAAGGAAAGCCTCCTGCCAGGGCCATGCCAGCCGGCTCTTGCCGTGGCCAGGAGGGAGCGGGAGACAAGGGCTACAGCCGGAAGGTGCTGGCCACGGATCCCCCCCGTGTCCCCGAAAGCTCTCCGGGCTGTGCCCCCAGCGCCCCTGGTCCGCACAGGCAGCAGAGCCCTCCGCAGCCCGGGCACGGATTGTAGCTGCGGAGCTGGGATTTGCAGCTGCTCCCTCAGCCCCGGCAGTGCTGGCTGCCACGCGGCTGCCCTGACTCACCCTCAGTGAGGACCTGGAGCTCCTCCTTCTGCCCCATCATCAGCACTCCGGCCACCCCTGCAAGACAGAGCATGTGGCGGCGCCAGGCGGCACAGCTGCCCGACACGGGCGCTGCCAGCCCTGTAGCCGCACGCCCTCCTGGCGGGCAGGGCTCCTGCCGGGCCGCTGCCGCACGCTGCCGCCCGAGGGCACGGCTGCGGGAGGGCGGCGGCAGCGCCCAGGGCGGGCGGGGCTGCAGCGGCCCGGGCGCGGCTCCCGCTGTAGCCGGGGCAGCAGCCGGGCCGGGAGGCGGGGAGGGGCGCCGAGCTGCTGGCTCACCGATGAACCTGACGGCCGCCTCTCGTAGGGGCCTCTGTGGGCTCTGCAGGTGCGGCAGGGCCCAGCGCAGGTGCTCGGCCGCTCGGCTCTCGTCCAGCAGCAGCTGCGGGGAGCGGCGGCAGGGAAGGCTCAGCGCGGGCTCTGCCTCTCGGCCGGGCGCTCCCTGCGCCCAGCACCGGCCGAGGCGGCCCGCACGGCCCAGGGCAGGGAGCAGCGTGGGGGGCGCAGGCTGGCGGGCCCGGCTGCGGCGCTGGCCAGGGGCACAGCTGCCGGCCCCTGACACTGAGCACCGGGGACAGGGGCTGCCCCACTCCAGCCTGCGGCTGGGGCTGCCGGGCTGTCCTTACCAGGCTCTCGACGAACTTCATCCGCCGCTTCTTCCTCAGCAGCTCCTCGAGATCCCTCCTTCTCAGGAAGCGGACCGCGCCAAGCAGGGCTTCGCCAGACGCCTGCAGAGCAGCAGAGAGACGCAGGTGGCACCAGAGCCCAGGTGAGTCACACGGGAGCCGGCTCCCTGTGCCAAGGCCAGGGGAGGCTGGAGCCCGCCAGGCGCCGGGGCAGGAGGCGGGCGAGCCCCCTGCCAGGGATGCGGCAGCATTACAGCAAACCTCACCTCGGCCACGTGCAGCTTCTCATGGTGCCAGCGTAAGAATAGAGGGAGCAGGCTCTGGCTCACAATTGTCGTGAGAGCATTTTCCCTCTCTTCCAGTACCAGCTCCATCAGCTTGCCGAAGAGCTGAATGGAGAGCAGCTGCACATGGCTGTTGTCCTGGAGGAAAGGAAAAGTCCTAAGCACCAACTACTCCAGGCCGATTGGGGCAAAGGCCCAAAAGGGCACAGGGCACAAGGTTTCCAGGCAGGCAGCGTCCAGTGCCCTTGGCTGGGGGCACAGAGCCTTACCTTCTCAAAATGTGGCAGGAGGGACTCAGCCAGCTGCAGGGTGGTGATGCTGGGTATCTCTAAGTTTTTCTCCTGGAGCATATTCATGAGCACAGAGAGGCTCATCCCGACCATCTCTGTGTCTGGATCGGCCAGCTGCTCCACCAGCTGTGGATAGAGGCCGCGTATTCCTCCGGCCTGTGTGCAAGACCAGGCTGTGCTGTGAAGCCGTGACTGGCTGCAGCACCGACAGCTGCTCGGGGCACTCGGGCAGCTGAAGTGGGAGTCGGGAGAGCTGGCAGCAGGTGCCTCTGCTGCCAAAGCCCAGCCAAGCCCCAAGGTCTGCCTTCCCCAGCCCCACGCTGCCAGCACGGCTTCAGCCACTGTCCCCTTCTCACCAGCGAGGGCTCCTTGCTGAGCACCACGAGGCCTCTGAGCACCAGGCGCAGCCTGTCCCTGCACTGGCTGGGCAGGTGCCGGGATAGCACCAACAGGGCACTGGGACCGTGTTGGCTCAGGTCCAGACACTGCAGGAGCTGAAAGGCACAGGGCAGTGGCAGGGCAGCCGGCCGGCAGGAGCCCAGGGCCGCGCAGGGCCGGCTCCAGGCAGCAGCAGCGGGCGCGGGCAGCGTCCCAGGCGGCTGCAGCTCCCAGAGGCCAGAGAGCCAGGAGGCAGCTCAGCCAGGCAGCGCTGGCCATCAGGCTCACCTCCACAAAGAAGGCCAGGGCAGGCAGATGGCAGCGGGGCTGCTTCCCGACGAGCAGGCTGAGCAGGTGCGAGGCCATGTGGGGACACAAGGGGGTCAAGGCACAGCGCATCTCCCTGGCAGGGAAAAAGGCACCAAGGCTCTGAGCTGGGCGGGCAGACCTCTCCCAGGAGTGACTCACAGAGGTCCCATCTTTCCCCAGCACTCTGCAAGGGGACATGGGCCCCTTGGGAGGCAGCTGCTGCTGGGCATCCTCCTCTCCCAGCCTTCTGCAGTGCACTCAGCCCTCCCTCGGTGACGAGGCCCTCTCGCTTACAAGCCCCGGGGACTGTGTGGGCCACTCTGGGCACGGGGCTCAAATGCTGGCAGTGGCCGCAGAGACTAGGAGATCTCACCTGGCCAGCAGACCTGCTGCATAGTGCTGGCTGTTGGCACAGAGCAGGCTGTCCCAGAGCTGCTTGTGCTCCAGAGCCAGCAGGTTCTTGCCATAACCCAGTCGGGAGAGCAGAGCCTTCAGTGTCTGCACTGCAAACCTGTGTGCCGAGCCAAGGCCAGGTCACTCTGGGAGCACTGGCCCTGGCCGCAAGGGTGTGGGAAGGACAGGGCGACTGGCACCTGTTGGGCTGGCTGGGAAGGCCGTGTTCCTCCTGGCACGCTCTCCAGAAGCCATGGGTCTCCACGTCCTCTGGCCTCTGCTCCGTGGTGGTGAAAAGTTTCAGGAGCAGAGCCACGAGCAGGTGGGGAGAATGAAGGAGGATTGCGAAGTGCCACTCGGGCATGCTTGCAATCCTCCACAGCACCAGAGTTGCCTGCAAGAGACAAAGCACCCCGAGGCAGCGCTCAGTGCCGAGGTGTCCATGAGGCAGGGCCTGAGGGGAGAGGCAGGGGGAGCACCCGGCCTGCTGCCCCTAGCCCAGCTTTGAGCCCAGGCAGGGAGCTGCAGGGTGGGGAGAGCATGGAGAGCTTCTGAGAAGGCGACCTGGAGGGCCAGCATAGGCCAGCTCCAGAAACTCACAGCCAGGGCAAGGACGGCCTCGTTGTCCCCACTGCAGAGGAAGCCGCCGTACGGTGGCTGCTCCTCTATCGCAGAGAGCAGCGCTGGAAGCACCTGCTCCACGGCCACTTCTGAGGTCCCCACGGCTCTCCAGATCAGCGCAGCGGCTCTGTGGGACCAGAGCTGTGCGTCAGTACCGTGCCCCGAGCAGCTGCGTGGGGCCGGGAGGGAGCACGGCAGCAGGCTCAGGAAACAGAGGGGCCCGAGGGTGCCGCTGCTCTCCGCCTGTGTGGCAGACGCCGCTGGACAGGCTGTACAGGGCGAGGGGCCCTACGGGCCGGTGAGCATCGAGCTCTCGAGGCACTTGTGCCCCTTACCCGTCACACGTTGGGGCACAGCGCAGGAGGCTCATCACCACGTGGGCCGGGTGTTGTTCAGCGAGGCTGACAATGGCCATTTGCAGCCCGGCGTCCACAGACTCATCGGACGTGAGTCTCCGCAGCAGGGCACTCACCACGGCTTGTACCTGGAGGAAGCAGCATGGGGAAGACTTGGAGTTCTGTCCAAGGGATCAGCTTGCCCAGCTTCCCCTCAGGAAGTGCTTGCCTTCCCAGCCCACTGTGATGGGGCTGAGGGGGCCCAGCGGACATGGCTTGAAGGGCCACGTGATCCTGGGAGGCCTTCAGCCCGGGCCCCAGGCTACTGTAAAGAATAAAAAGCCTTCTGGAAAAACTCCAGAGTGGGTCCAGGACTCACAGTGAGCGAGGGCATGGCCTCAGTCTCTGGGATGGCCGGTGGGATGGTGTTGGTGGTGGCCATGCCCTCCGTCAGCGCCATGTCAGCCTCGTTCCAGCCCTTGTCGCTTTCCCAGTCAGAGCTGGTGGCCAGGTCAGAGGATGCTGTGCTGGCAGCAGCCTCTGCCCGCAGCTCGCTGGGCCTGGCGTCGGGCTCGGCCGTGGCCTCGGGCGCGGAGCCGCTGGCCTTTGTGCGCCGAAGGCGCAGGAACCTCCGCAGTGTCTGCAGCAGAAGGAAGGGCGGGAAGAGATGGACATTCCATGGTCTGCTCCAAGCGCAGGCCCCGGCCGAGCAGCGCCAGCAGGCCCAGTCCAGGTGGGGATGGCCACAGGTACCTGCGCTGCTCTCTGGAAGCGGCCACGGGTGGGCTCCTGCGCTTGAGTCGGATCCCTGGCTGCATCTGCCAAAGAGCGAGGGCAGCCAGAGCTGAGGGGCTGCGGGAGAGGCCGGAGAACACAGGCCAGCCCTGTGCTCCCCAGGCAGGGACAGCCCCCGGGCACCCGGGGGATGGAGCACGGCCATTCGGGGGGGCAGCCGTGGCCCCTCTCCCATCCCGTCCATGGGCATGTCCACAGGGATGGCATGGCATGGCATGGCATGGCATGGCATGGCATGGCATGGGGCCAGGCCAGCTGCAGGCACCAGCCCTGCGTCCCAGCTCCACCACTCACCGTCCTGCAACGTCTGCAACTGCTCCGGCTTTGCAGGCTGCTGCGCTGGGGCAGCTGCAGGGCCTTTGATTTTCTTGCCCCGAAGCCCCTTGACCAGGCTGAGCAGTCTGCCCGCCATCCTGCTCTCTGACCTGGGAGGCACTTTCAAATGCCTCGGCAAAGGCCCCAGTCAGTAAGGGCTGGAGTCGTGCCTTGCAGGCACCTGCAGCAGAGGAGCCTCAGGAAGGCTACAGGACAAGGGCACTCGAGGTCTCCTGCCACAATGACAGGAGACTCCTGGTGAACGATGGAGGTCACCAAGTGCCACGGCCTGGCCAGAAGGACTCCAACTGCAGAGATGGGAGATGTCTCAGAAAAGCTCTGAGTCACAAAATGCTGAGGTCTGGCCGTGAGGCCAGCCGCAGGAGGAACGCTTCGGAAAAGCTCCGGGTCAGGAACCAACGAGCAGGCTGTGCGGGGACACCTCACAGCACCGCTCTGTCACCTCCTGTCCCGTTGCATCCACCGAGCACTCTGGAGTGGCTGTGTGGCTGCCAGCCCTGAGGTCAGCACGTGTCACAAAGGGCTGCTAAGACACGGTGTCCCTTTCGGTTCCACGGGGAACCTGCTACACCGTGTCACAAAGGGACACGCTGCCACGCCCCACAGGGCCATCCCCTCCCCACCCAAGGTGCCCCCGCTTGGAAGGAATCCATTGCCCCGAGTGTCTAACACAGCCCTGGACACACCACGACCCCCCAAGTGCTCGGGGAAGGACTCTCCATGGTGCCCACACAGCCCAGCTCGCTGCCGGCCCTGCAGCAGAGCAGCTTGCAGCAAGCTAGGGGCAAACGCATCTTGCCAAGAGTTAAAACACAGCAGATAGGGAAGATGGCATGAATGTGGGCATAAAGGCCTTTGAATTCACAGCTCTCTGAGAGGCATTTGGGGCTCTCGGCTGGACAGATATAATCCCCCTCTGTCCTGTGCTCAAAGCGGCGGGACACACCCTGCCGCTGGTGCTTGCCTTGATCTCTGCAGGCCCAGGCAGATGCCAAAGCTGCTCCTCACAGCCTTCTCCCTTCCCACGCCCCTCTGCCAAGTGCAAGGGGCCTCAAGGATGGAAAGGAGCGCAGGGACCAAAGGGAGACAGCTGCACCTAGCTCACTGGGGGCTCCTGGGGAAGCACTTTGCTTGAGAAGCAAGCCCCTCTCTTCCAAAGGCATTTACCCGAATGCATGCATTTCCCCAAATGTGTCCATTTCCCAGGGAACACCCACACACACCTAAGAAACCCTGGCAAGGCTCAATTACTTCTGCACCTTGTAGCACAGGCACTCCAGCTCGAGCTCATCTTCCTTCTCCCGAGTCTGTTTCCTCATGTGCCTTGTGGCACGCAGCCCCGGGCCCCCTAGAAACAAGAGCTGCCCACTGCCCCTTCAAGTGCCCAAACTCCTGCCTGCGCTCACGGCAAGAAAACCAGGCTGTTCCCAGCCGGGGAGCAGAGCCCTGTTCCCGCAGGAGGCTCTCGTGAGCCCCTTCCCCACTGTGCACGCAGCACTTCTGCCTGCCCGCCCAGAACGCTCTTGGCACAGCAGAGCACAAGCTGGCCGGCTCTGGCCTCAGCACAGCCCAAACACAGGCACGGGAAGACGCAGTGGTTGTTTTGCAGCCATGCCCTAGAGGGATGGGAAGGGTCCCTGGCATCTGGTCTCCCTTGGTTGGCTTTCTGACTGGCTCTGAGGCAGGGGCTGTCTGATTCCCTAATTGTGCGGAGACAAGAGTTGCCGGAAGCGCGTCCAGCGTGCAGGCAGTGCCTGACAGTGCTGTGGCCTCTGGGATGGTTGCGCTCCCGAGTCCCAGCCACTCCGCTGCCGCTGCCGCTCCTTTTGCTTTTAGGCACAACCAAAGCTCACTTCTAGGCCACGATGGTCTCTTGTCCTGCCCTCTTCCTGTCCATGTGTAGGGATGGAGCATTGCTGTGCTTTCAGGAAGCTCTTTGTGGAAACTTCCGCCATTGCCCTAAACATACTGTTTCGAGAACAACAGAAGCAACTAACTTATAATTTCATCCTGGAATCAAATATATTGGTAATGGGTAATATTCATTTGACTTTCGAAAGAAAAAAAATCTTACGATTAATAGAAGAAAACATAGAAAATTTGTTGGTTCACATAAATTTGAAAACATCAGTATGAAAAATGCAATTATGAAATAGTTTTCTTTATCTCGTATTGAAATGTTCCTTTTATGTCCAATATACTTCCACATTTTCTGGTGTTATGTAAGTGTCTTCTGTTGCTAAAGAGTTTTTCTTTTTATTTATTTAAAAATATTTATTTAAGGCATAGGCAATATGGTATAAAAGGACTTTTTAAGTTTTTGTTTAGGAGGATTATTTCTGTTTAATTTTGGGATGGATAAACTCAGTTCATAAGCATTTGGATTCATTTACCATCTTAATTCCCTATTTGATGTTATAGAAAGTTAAACCTCTGTACCTGATGCCACTAAATGCATTGTAGTTTATACAGAGTGAGATCTTAAACAAAAACTTTATGAGTGAACCACATAGTTTTTTTTAATAATAACCATATGAATGAAAATACAGGATTGCCTTTCCTGAAATCGAAAATGTTTAAGGCAATACTCTTCAAAATAAACCAGTGGAAGTAGGAATGCAGCATGTTACATGCAGAAACAGTCGCTAGGTGCTGGAAAGAGCAATGTGCTTGGTTTGGAAATGCTGTATTTACTAACACTACAAAGAAAAGAAATTCCTTTTAACATGATACCTAAGGAAATTCAGGGTGATACTCAAATAAATTTTAGAGCTCCTTCAAAAAAGAAGTTGCAAATATGTTTTATTAAGAAAAACAAATATATCTGATAGTTTTTATTGAAAAAGTTAAATTAACATATTCTATGGGAATCTGTAAAAAAGGTTTAAATTTGTATAGACTTTTAATTGTGTATTTTTGCATACTTCTCATGAAACAGCTGATTTATGGTAACTGGTTAGCATGCTTAATCTCTTGTACCTAAACCTTACTGCACGATTCATTAGTTTTATTACTGTGTGAAAGTATTTGATTCATTCCAGTTAGTGCTCATACAAAAATAATATAAGAACTTCGAGTGAACCATATCAGAGAAAAAATTTCGATTATATGCACTATGAGACAAGCAGAATGTTTGACATAGGATGGTGAGATGTTCCTATCACACAAACATCCATCATTATTATTGGTGATCCAGAGTACATGAGATCTTTATTGCACTGCTAGCATCTGTTTTATCATCACATTATTATTTTTGAATCTTCTTCCCACAGCATGTCTTTGTTCCACAACATTTATCAGGGGAAGTGGAAAACCTCCATGTACTGTATCATTCCAAGGGCTCTCTTTAACTGGAATGGGAACAGACAGAACGTTGAGTCTGTGGAGGATTAGAGGAGATCCTTCACCTGTGAAACTTTGTTAGGTGACAAGCTTCTTCATAATTAAAAAGCAAACTGTTTGCCATGAAAGATTATACCAGTTTTTCATTTCATAATTAGGTTTAAATACAAAGCTGGAACAGTAATACAAAAACAACTGTATAGGATTTTGAAGGCACAATTTCTTTGGTCAGCCACTAAATGGATTGAAAGAAGCAAGGGAGATTTTTAAGATGCTGAAAGCAGGATCAGGTCAGGGACACATTCACCTTTTTTTTTTAACCAAGAATAAAACTTGGACTGTAGGGCTGTTTTTTCACACCTTTGAAGAAAGGGACATTCTGAATTTAAGATTATTAATGATCATAATTATGTAGTTAGAACATAAACAGCTAAGCTATGGTATGAACTGGATACACATATTTGATTTCCTGAACGCTTCTGCTGCAAGAAGACTCAAATATTCCTACTTATTTCAAAATTTCTGAAACATTTAAATCAGTAGTGGTTTTCATTCATTTTACAAAAAAATATTTCTTCATTCCTTGTAACAGTGGCGGAGAAATTTTGCTTACCAAGTTCCAGGATTCAGCTGAGAGCTCTGGAGTCTGGTATTTGCCATAGACTTGCTTCCAAGCCAAGTTCTCACTGGTTTTAGAGAGGTAAAGAGGAGAGGCATACTATCCATTGAGATAACAAATGATGGCAGAAGCTCTTTTCTAGGGATGAAAGCAATCCCAGACCTTACCAAAGTTTCAGGAAGAGTTCTTAAAAAACCAAAATCAACAAATTAGTTTATTTCATACAATTCCTGCAGTCCCATTTCAGGTATACTTTTAAGTTGAAAGTATTAAAATTTCTACAGAAACTATTAATACAGTCTGTCTTGTAGATGCCACCACTCTGATTATATACTTTTTTCACAATTTCTAATATATATTACAAAATTCTTCATTTATCTTTTCCAGGCTCTGTCATCTTAAATTGCTTTGTAGGTCAGCAATTTAAAACTGAATATATATGTGAATATATGTGCTTGGATTCATGTCTGTTGGAGGCTGAGGTCAACAAAGGTTGTTGCTGACATCCCCATACTACACACAATCTGTGGGGGATGTGAGAGTTACATCTGAGCACCCAATGGAACGATGAAAACAGCCACCTGAAGCATCATCACAGAGAAACATTGCAGAGCAGGATGGTAGAGTACTGATGATACTCTGTTTTCCTATTTGTTCTATAATTTTTAAAATGAAACTGTGGGTCTCAGGAATTGATGTAAGAGTTCCAGCCTACTTCTTGCATAACCTCTCCTTCCATCTAAGTAAGTAACTTCTCAGAAACATAAGCCTGAATCATCCTCATTCTTAGCATAGAGTAGATTCAGCAAAATGTGGTTCCTGATGTTGGTTGTTCCAGACCAGCCTGCAGGAACCTGGGAACCTGGGATTCCAGCTCTTTGAGGGACAGATCGTGGCTTAAGCATCTCCACATCTAAGTCTTGGCAATCTGTCCTCACATCTTCAAATACCACTTTGAAGTAAACCCTGGCCCAGGAGCCAAGCATAAATCTTATGTCCACTCCAGGACTGAAAAGACCCTGAGCCAAAAAGAAAGAACGAGGATAATTTTATGTTCTCACACTGTGGACACAGATAGCTTTGATCCTTTCCATGGTCTGGGCCATGCTTGTGTTCTTCCTGGATACTCTTCAAAGCTGAGTGTGTTTGCAGAGGATGCTCCTGGATTTCACCCCAGCTGGCAGCAGGGCAACCATGAGCAACTGGTTCCATTTTTGTGCAAGAGAAATTTATGCTCTCAGTGAAATTACAGCCTGAGCAAGAGTTGGGTGTTACATGCCTGTCACTGTGCTTTTCTTTCCAGTAGGCCTGCATGCTGCAAAAAAAAAGAAAAGTCAGTTAACTCTTGAGTGACAGTTTGATAATATTTCTGCATTTTTTTTAAATTCACCTAGGTCTAGCTTATTTTCTCACAGATAATTGCTGTAGTTATAAGCCTTTATCAGCTGCCAAATGTGGCCAAAGCAACCACCAATCTCATCAGAGTGCAATTCACTGACACAAATCCAAGCATCTGCAAATATTCTGCAGTCATGGTTCTAGATACCACTGTTCATGTGTGATGTCTTATCTTTAAGGATTATAGCCACACTCCTTGGGAAATGGCAGTCAAAGAAGAAAAAGGCAATTGAATATGCTGTTTTTCAAGCACTGGAACTGAAAACAGCTCTGGGCTAGCATCTTCTCCCCAAAAAGAACTTCCACTCTTGAAAGTCTCTTGCCTTTTTTTTTCTGGTTTGATGTCATAAATCAGACACCCAAGAGACAGAGAGGAACTAGGACAGATTTTTCAAATGCAACAAACAGAGCAAATGTAGCTGGGTGTCTCAATGTCAATTCTCAGTGCCCCAAAGATTAGAGAGCAATGCTTTTTCTGAACTGGCACAGAGAGGAGGGGAAGGGGGGAGCCAGGGGGGAAAAAATAAATAAATATCTAACTGTAATTCCTTTTAGTTCAGTTGAAGATGTTGCCATGGCAACTCCCGGCAGAGGAGATGGAGCACTGGACCTGACAGGTTCTGGGAGCTGGTTCAGGAACAGCTGAATCATTTCCTGTGATATTCAAAAAGAGGAGAAAAATATAAAAAATGTTTTATTTACTTGTATTTCCATAGTAAAACTCAAAGCTGTAAGTTATCAGCCTTGCCTGCCATAATATCTATTATCTTCACTCATTATTGCTAAGTCACTGTCTCTGGAAGAAAAATGGAGTGGAAAAATCAGTGGACAGCAACTGAAAGCTTTTATGCTGCTGCTCATTCTCTTCACGCTAAGAGTGATTTTTGAACAGTAAATATTGGTATTCCTGAGAACTGGCGCATGGTCCTGCTATGGTAGTTGTTAGATTGACTGTCAGATGGTTTGAAACTTTATGGTTTATATAGTACGACCTTTCAGAAATGAACATGTACCTATTTTCTGAGTAATGAGGGGAAAAAGCTTATCATTGTTCCTAGGGATATTCTGTAGTGGTACACCAGCTCCAAATACAATCCAATTAAAAAGGCAAGCAGCAGTACACTTATTTGTGGTTCAAAAAACAGTCTTACCTTTCTATGTGAATGAAAGTGTGAGCAGAAGACTTGAAATTATTAATTCATAAGATCAATGGGAGATGGAGCCTCTAACCAAACATTGTATTAGCCCAGCCAAGCTTCAAAGTAAATGAAATATGTAATGTGAAAATTGCTTTGGTGAAAACTAGCAAGAAAGCATGACCCTGAATGTGATAACTGAAATCAGCTGAATTCTGGAGAATAAGCTACCTAAATATATTCTAAGGGCAGAAAAATTCTGGTAAATTTGTAGAAGACCCAATGACATCCTTACTACAAAGATAGAGAAACTGTTCACTTACATGTTTAACCTGATTCTTCTTAATCTCCATCAGATTAATTTTAAAATATAGAAGAATCACTTCAGAAAAATACAAAAGATTTTGTCAGAGACTGTTTTACCTGCTGGCCTCTCCATGCTAACAGTTAATATGGCCTGATAAAAAGATATTTAATTGTTATATGTCTAATTAGTCTGTTGCTATTCATAATCTGCTGGTAGATTTTGAAATTTTATTCTTTTGCAGAAGATGGTCTCTAATATTTGAGTTCTAAAAGTTCAAAAGCTCTTGGAAGGATCTGAGAAAATTATAAATTCAACTCTCCTTTTTTCCTATTAATTACTATAAGAAGTGGGCAGGAATCCTGGATATGTAAAAGTATATCCTGGGATAGCTACTTATATTTCAGTAAAAGAACTTGTAAGAAAAAAATGTAAGATATTTCAGTATCTATATTCTGCTTTTACTTTTTCTTTTACTTCTGCAATGGTCACAGGAGCAGAAGGAGGTGTAAATAATTCCCTAGTGGAAAGAAATTACTTTGCCACGGTATTTATCAGGTTTCTTTAGCTCAAAGTTCATTAGCAGCAATTGCTGTCCTAGGAATTACTGCCATGGAAGTATTCAACCTATCCGCCGTCTTCAAGGGATGTATTATGCTGCTGCTTAATTAATTTGGTACCTTTTTCTAAACCCAAATTAAAACAGGAGCTCAAGCATGAAAAAACCCTCATGTGAGGAGCAACAATGTAGATAGTTGACTCTGGATTCTCAAACTCCTCTTTCCATACCCCACAAATGAATGCAGAGAGTTCATTTCTCATATATATACAACTTAGAAATTTTAAGAGGAAATCTCTATGCAGAGTAATTACATACTGTACAGACATTGAACTTAATATTTCTCCTCCATTTTTGAGCACTTTCAGGTTTATATTTTTTAATTTCTTGCTTTTGTAACATGAACTACTAGTCTTGAACAGGAAAAGCAAGAAAAAGAAACTGGACACTGACACATCTTTTTAAATGTCATGTGACTGCCAAATCATAAAACCATAGCATGGTTTGGGTTGAAAGGGAACAGTGAAGATCATCTAGTTCTAATCCCTCTGCCATGCGCAGGAACACTTTTAACTACAGCAGGTTGCTCAGAGCCCCATCCAACCTCGCCTAGAACTCTTCCAGGGATGGGGCTTCCACAACTTCTCTGGGCAGCAAGTTTCAGTGCCTCACCACCCTCACAGGCGAAAAATCTAATCTAAACCTACCCTCTTTCAGTCTGACACCATTCCTCTTGTCCTGTCACTACATGCTCTTGTGAATTGTCTCACCCCATCTTTCCTGTAAGCTCCCTTTCAGGTACTGAAAAGTCACAATTAGGTCAACTTGAAGCCTTCTCTTTTCCAGGCTGAACAATCCCAGGTCTCTCAGCCTTTCCTCATAGGAGAGGTGCTCCATCCCTCTAATCAACTTGGTGGCCCTCCTCTAACAGGTCCATGTCCTTCCTGTGCTGTGGCCCCAGAGCTGGCTGCAGCCCTGCAGGTGGGGTCTCACCAGAGCAGAGCAGAGCAGAGCAGAGGGGCAGAATCCCCTCCCTGCCCTGCGGCCCACGGGGCTCTGGATGCAGCCCAGGACACCTTTGGCTCTCTGGGCTGTGAGTGCCCATGGCTGGGTCATGTCCAGCCTCTCACCCACCAGCATCACCAAATCCTCCCTGGCAGGGCTGCTCTGGGTCTGTGCATCCCCCAGACTGGGCTGATAATGGGGGTTGTCCCAGCTCAGGTGCAGGACTCTGTACTTGGTTTTGTTAAACCATGTGAAATTCCTGAAGGTCCAGTTCTTGAGCCTGTCCGGGTCCCTTTGGATGGCACCTCATCCTTTAGAAGTGTCAACTGCACCAATCAGCTTGGTGGCATCAGCAAATTTTTTGAGGGTGCGCTCAATCCCTCTATGTTGTTAATGAAGACATTAAATATCACTGGTGCCAATACAGACCCCTGAGGGACATTTATCAAGGTGTCAAGAACAACATCTGGGATGATTTTCAGTTGTAAGATAGATGCTTGCAATTTGGTAGCCTCGAAGGAAATCTTTCTACATAGTATTATTACTACAACATTTAAAAGAAAGGTAATAAATGAAGACCAGAAAATATAAAGAGGAAAAAAGGAATGCCTGTCACATTCAGAATTTACAGATTGATATTTTGATACTTAAACTGGTCTATCAATATCAGAGTTGTGTAATGGTTGCAACTCCACAACACAGAGGCCACCATGTAAAGACTGGTGTTTGACAATGAACCAAACCTTCAAATTTTTCACAGAGGTGGCAAAATATATTCAAAAAATATCAATTGCATGTCATATCCTACTTGAGTGCAACTGTAAGCTTATGACAGTATGTAATTACTATCATCAACTATCTATCCATATTATTTCCAATTAAATATGAATTTGGTTTTTTGAGAGCTTGATTGATCTATACAAAAAGATAGATACCCAGTCTTACATGTTTATTTTCATTCCATAAGCAGGCAAATTTCACTTTATGAGCAATGATCTCATGCTCCTACATGTGCTTTCATTATTCTCCCTCACACTGTATCAGACCTTCCAGACAGAGGTATTTATTGGACCTACATGAAAGAATTGATGCAGACTACAATCAAAACAGAATAAATCATATCTATCTGTAATAGTCTCAATAAGTACCATTTTGAATTCCTCTTAAATAAATTAATCTATCTGGAAAACACATGGTGTTTCATTCTACAAGTAGCAATGGTTGTTTATGAGTATTTTACAGTGGTAACAGGAAAAGAGTTAAATAAACTTCCAAGGAAAGCTGCAGTATTTAGAGAAACAGCTTTAACATTACCTGTAAGATGGATTTTAAAAAAGAAAAGAGCTGTTTCTAAATAAAACAGAACACCTTTGAATTATTAAAGGGAGAGGTTTGACTCAAGTATCTTTTGTCTTTGTACTGAGTCAGAGGACCATTTTCTTCATCCAAATCTGCAGCATCAGAGAGAGCTTTTAACAGTGGAAGTTATTTATTGTGAGGAAGTTTCTTTAACAGTTTTTGGCTTTATAAAGAACAGTCCTACACTGAGCAGAAACTGAAAATTTTTCTCTTCACTTGAGAAATCTAATATCTTGATTTAATTTCTGTCTCTCTCCACTGTTATTCTTACATTACCTCATAAATAATTAACAACCTTATGAATTACTGACTGCACAATTGTTGCCTCTTTGGTACTGGTACTTTTCATCTAATAAAGTTCTGACTTTTACAATTTGCCACTAGTTGTAAGAAATATTTTTAGTTCAAGGTTAATGTTAGAGATAAAAGTTTAACTTCATTTTTTATAAGAACCAGAAAAAGGAAAGCAAGATGTGGAAAATTATTTGAATTTAAGTGGTTTTCAAAACATTTAGACATTTCAAATTAAACATACCTACAAAATATATAAATTATAGAAAAAAAAAAGAAATGTACAAATGTCAATTACATGTGTTTTAATAATGTTATTGTAGTTTCCCAGATTTAGTATTTTTGGATCTATGACAGTCCCCAAAGTGATCATTATTGTAGCTATAAAGTTGGTACAATAGGTACCAACAAACCATATGGGAAAATAAAATATTTTACACTTAAACATAAAAAAATGCAAAACACATATAAATAACTTTCAAAAATACAGTTAATAAAATATGGGAATTTAAATCAATATATTTTGGGCTCTTTGTCTGCTCTACTGATGGCAGAGCCTTCAGTTATAGGATCACTAATTTTTTTACAGTTTCATGTATAACACTGAAACCTGTTTCACAAAATGCAAGCTTTTATATTTGTAATAGGCTCATATTTTTGTCCTTAAAACTGATAGCTAATTTTATTCAACATAATTTTCTTTCATTAATCATAAAACAGAAATTTATATTTGACACTTCTCCATTCATGTTTCCTGAATTAAGAATTCCATAATCTACAAGCCAAGACTTTTCTGGTGTGGAAAATAAGTCTGTCACAAATGAGATGATACACAGCTCATAACAGATTATTCCATCAATTCTATCAGACTAAAATATTTCATTTAATGACCAAGCACCAGATTTTAATATAGAGAGGCTGTAATTGGTTCTAAATTTCTGAATCACACATTGATTCAGTGTAGTTTAAAGACCTGTCTTAATGTGTGCTGCTGGATCGTTCTTATATAAATTATGATATTAAAGCAGCTGTTCATTGTAAAGTGCAATCAGAAATGCACTTTTTAGGTAAGAATCACAAGTGTACTTCCTAGGAGTGCCATGTCACAATGCTCTGTAAAAGAAACACTTTGAGCTTAGAAGAGAGGACTTTAGAAGAATAAAAATGGAGGAAAAAAAAAGCAAAAGGAAATGCAGTGGCATCAGTATGAGGTTGATGATTCAGTCTGCACCTGTTTCTTGATCAGACTTAGATGGCCTTGCCCTTAGTCATCAGAATTTGGGTGAAAAGGAAAAAAGTGGCTGGTCAGTTTGCAAAATGTCCCTATGATTGCTACTGAAATGTCTAATTCTAGAGACTGTGTTTATGTCAGGAACTTTTAGGCTTCCAGCAGCAATAGGTAAACATGAACCTAGATTTTTATTTGTGAGCTTACCTACTCATATCTAATCAAGCATAAATACCAGGAGAATAGTCTTGTGTAGTCAAACACTTTAATAAGCTTATTTGATTTTGAAATCAGATAGGTAAGTGAAGGTCAGAATGAAGAGCAGGACTTTGGAGGAAGAATTTTTTTTTGTAAGTATTCTCAGGATCTGCTAGAACGTTTGGAACCTTTGTAGATATTTGTGTCTTTTTCCATGCTGCAATCAAGTCTGATTCCAGAATGTTCTCAATCCGACAGAATTCAGATTTATATTAAGGAAAAATGCACTCATTTATGTAATAAACATGTTATATCTCCCCCTTCTCTTGTTTATCTTCCCTTATTTCATGCTTTTGTTTCAAGAATGATCATATAAAAAGTCTCTCCATTTACAACTGATCCTGGGTTTGGTTGGATAGCATTAATGTCCTTCAGAGAAGCCCATATGCTGCTGTATTTTAGCTTTGTGCCTAAACCAGTGCTGAAAATGCACCAGTTAAGAGCTTTGGCTGTTACTTAACTGTGCTCATGCAGCATCAAGGTCTTCTCTTTCTCCCACACTGCATTCCACATGAGTAAGCTGGGAGTGGGAAAGGCTAGAAGAGACAAAACCAGGACCCAACGTGACCAAAGGGCTATCTTACAGTCTCCCTTCCCATCCTATCCTATCCTATCCTATCCTATCCTATCCTATCCTATCCTATCCTATCCTATCCTATCCTATCCTATCCCATCCCATCCCATCCCATCCCATCCCATCCCATCCCATCCCATCCCATCCCATCCCATCCCATCCCATCTCATTCCATATGATGTCATCCCTCACAATAAAATCTCAAGGAAAGGACGGGATAGGGGGGTACATGTTTGGTTACAGTTTCTTTCCAGGTAACCATTGTGAATACTGAGGTCTTTCTTTCCCAGATGTGGCTGGACAACTGCATGTTAATAAGTAGAGAAAAGTGCCTTTTTTCATTCTTGCTCAGGTGTACATCCTTTGCTTCACTTTATCTTGATCAATGAGATTTCCTGCCTTCTTTCTCTCTTTTCCCCATTCCAGAGCAAATGGAAGTGAGTGTGATCTCAGTCAGTTTTGGGCTACCCAGTGTTCAGAGACCTGGTGATACTGTAGATAGTCCATCAAAGGTGGCCCCTGAGATGGCTAAGAGATTGGAGCATCTCTCCTATAAGGAAAAGCTGAGAGAGCAGGGGCTATTCAGCCTAGAGAAGACAAGGTTCAGTGAGGAATCTTATCAATGTATGTAAATACCTGAAGGAAATGTGTAAAGAGGGAGCCAGGCTCTTTTCAGCAGTGCCCAAGCACTGTGGGCAAGCTGCAATGGACATAAACTAAAACCTCCTAAAGGAGGTTCTCTCTAAAAGTCAGTTTACACTTTTTATTTGTGAGGGTGACTGAGCACTAGCACAGTTTACCCAGATAAGTTCTAGGATCTCCCTTCTTAGACATATTTAATAGCCATCCTGGGAAACAGGCTATAGGTGGCCCTGCTTGAGCAGAGCATTTGTACTAGGTTTCCTCCATAGGTCTGCTCTAACCTCAGCCAATCTGTGATTTTGTGAGTGGCTGTGTTGGTGTCTGGCTGATAGCTGGGTCAACCCACCACACCCTCTTTGAATTCTTAAATGCACAAAAACTTACAGGAATCAGTGGGGGCTGAAAGAAGTTATACATCATCAGGACTTTCAGAGAAAATTCTGATGTTGTAGAATATGAGTCTTTATGAAATAAGGCAGGACAAAGGAATTTCCTTACCTCCTCAACAAAAGTTATCTGCATACTTGGATTTCTATTAATTGCCATATTTTTTGTTGCCATGAAATATTGTCTGTTTCAGTGTGGGATATGATCTTCTTTTCCTGTTCAGTTGTGTGCAGCTTGCCAATGAGTTCCCTGCTGCAAGCAGATCTTCAAGTTGCATACCCTGGTTCTGATTCACAGCTCAGTTCAGGAACTTAGTCTAAAATATTTAGGCTTCCTACTGGTTATATGGACAAAATTTAATATCTTGTGGCCAATGGGATCTAACTAGATCTCTGTCTCCTTACAGCCCAAAGATCTAGGAAACAATTTTCTGGCATGAAATCACAGAGGAAGATGGGAGAATAACTCAAATTTAAAAAAAAAAAAAGTTATTATGAAGATTTAGATCAATTACAATCAGCTGTTTTGTGGCCATGTATGGCAAATAACAGGTACTGCCATAGATATGAGACAGTTATTGCTCTCATCCTTTGGAACCTGATAGGAATAGACTGAGGAAATAGAAGTGTCTCTGCTTTTCTGGCAGAAAATTATTGCACCTACACCAAGAATCTCCGTTCTCGGCTGTTGTCCTGGCCTGGTTAGGCTCAGGATGGCCTTGAGGCAGCCCACGCTCGAAAGGACGAAAGCAGTCTTCAGGTTTTTCAGTTCTTCAGTATTGTTTATTAATTCTTATCTACAATGTTGTCTCCCAGCCCAACAGAGGTCCACACAGCAAGCCAGCTGTGGGCACACTGACCTCCGTCTGGGCGGTCGTCTACTTTTATACTAAAAACTACGTATAAGATATTTACCTTTTCCTCCCAATACCTTTTACTCTTATTGACAAGTGCAGATTTAGTAAGAACCAATCTCAAAGTGCCACCATCACCATCAAAGATGGATGACAAGAAGAAGAAGAAGAAGGATAGGACACACCCTAATTCCTCCATCTTGTCTCCTAAAACCCCCCTGTACCAGGATCCCAAAACCTGTGTTTTCACCCTATAATTAATCAATCCCTTCACCATTTATCCCCATGTGATCCTCTCATCCTCATACAGGTGTCACATCCCGTGCAGGATCAAAGACTAGCCACCAAGCACTTCTGGCAACGTTCCAGGACTTCCGAGCCCCCCAAGGGTTGTCTCAGCAACTCTGGACATCAGGAGTGATGTGCTGAGTTGCCACACAAAAATATCTATTTCTTCACTTTACTCCACTTAGTTCACTCTGTTGAGTTGCCCACTTTTCTGATTTTCCTGCCCTCTTGCTTTTACATGCATAAAGTTACTTTGGGAAAACCTGTGTCTTCCACAGGGAAATCAGCAGTGGCAAATTAACCACTATTTGGCAACCTTTCACAGATGGTGCCAGCAGAATTTCAACCTAAGTCAGTAAGAACAAGGCAATTTAAAAACATTAAAAATGCATTGACAGCAAAGAAATAAAAGCAGCCACTCAGGTACAAGCCAGAATAGTTAAAAAGCTTTTGGACAAAAACAGGCTTTTTGTTTTCTGTTAAACACCTTATTTTGCACAAAGAACTCTGTAAGTAAAGAAAGGCATAGTAGTGTATTCTCTACTCAAGATATTTTTTGGGGAAGAGGGTTGTAATATTTTTGTCCGATATAAACGTATCAAAATAAATATTCAAACCAAATGAATACATTACTAATTTTTATTTTATTCATGATGATTTCAGGTCTCATCTATCATTTAACAGTCTTGTGAAAGCTATTGTCTTTCACACACAGACATAAGAATTTCATCCACATTTGCAAAGCCATCCATTATACATGAAGAGCTGTGCTGTGACTACTATGGGGGAAGGGATTAGCAAGTGTGTAAGGCAGTTCTATAAATATTTGTCCTGAACTGGGACCTCATTACGGTGTTTACTACAGAAATGTGAAATACTAGGCTTTCTGCCTGTTGGCTCCTTTAGGAATGCATTTACTGCTGGTCTTAAAAAGTCCTATTTTTTTTTTCTACATTAATTCTACTCTAATGTGGATTTTAAGTAATTTCCATCTTTTTGAAATGATGGAATTCCATCAGCTAAAAGTGTGTATAATATATGAATATTTAAAACCCAGAAAAATTATTTTATATCTATAATAGATGTGATAGATTAAGATTTGATAAATCATTTATGAATGAATTTTGCTTTCTTGACAACATAGGTGATTTCAGTGTTTCCAAGCGCAATAATTTTTTAAATGGTTGCTGGCAGGCAATTTATTAGGATGTTTACTCGGTATTTAAATTTTCCATATTTAGCTGGGTCATCTGCTATCTTTGATTTGAAACATAGAGGGAATAAGTAACAGGATAAAATTGCTTATCTCTGATCTTTTGAGAGTTGTTTCAATTCCTGGTGAGATACATGAATTTTCTAATCCATAAATGTACATTACCATAGAACAACCTGGTCATTGCACTGCAAGTTAGAAATTTTTTGTGTGAATATATCAGAAAAATCACAAATCTTAGTTGTGGGAGGAAACATTATAACTTACACAGAGTCTGTCCTGCAGTCCTCTTTTGTTCATGTTTTCTGTTGCCAATGTTTTTTTTTGTTTAATATTTCTAAAGTTGGTTCCTGGTATATTGATTAGACACAATCCTCATACTCTTACTCAGCCTTAATTTTACCAAGCTAAGCCAACTGGGCCTTTTTAGTTTTCTCTCTCCATGCCACTGGGCACCATTCTAGGTCTTTTTAAAAACAGTTCCTTGAGAGTTCAGTCTTTCTTTAAGTGTCATGACCAGCATTTCATAGGATTTTCTCAATAAGCTCCTTGCACCACTTTTTAAGTTAGTGGTATGCCTCAGAACAGCTACATAGGCAGAATGAGGGGAAACATCTCTATCTACCTTTTCCACAGCCTCTCCATAGCAATAGGTCATAGTCTCACATAGACAAATCAGTTACACTCATCTTTTAATGTTCCTTTGACATTTTCTGCCGGCTAGCCACGACTTTATTGCAGAAATTCATATCAGTCATTGAATATATGACCTTTTAATTATGATACTACATTTGTATAGTTCTCACCTACAAGACACCCAGTTTTTCCTGTAGGATATTTTCACCTTCTTTTGTACCAGTTGTAGTGCTATTATTCGATTTAAAGAACATTTTACAGCCCTTTTACACAATTTTTTTCTTTTATACCTTTGTCCTGTTCCAACAGTACTGACCAGGACTGCCATTCAAGCCTGGCTTTAACAAGCATCTTGTGTTTCATGGATATGTGGAATTAATTGTAGAAAAGCTATATCATAGTCAAACCTAGCAACACCAAATAATGTAAAATAATGAAACTTTTACTGGTGCTGAATTTAGTTTAAAGAACTTCATCTTTTAGTAAAAACTAACTGCAGATCTCAAGAAAAATCTCCTTTTTTCTAGAATTCAGACCTTTTGCACATCTAAATTAAATCTGTGGCTTCACGCCTGAGACTTTGTAAGTTACAAACACTACCAGAGGCATTTTTTCTGACACTCTTAAAGCAGGTAAAAAAAACCAAACCAGCATGCAGAAATCAGTAATAGACAATTTGTTTAAATCATAATTCTATGACTCTAAGTATTACAGGAAAAGGAGGAAATTGTTTTTTCCCCCAGCTAATTAACCAGCCTATTTATGGTATATTATTTTAGGTTGAGTGATAAGAATATGTAAATCCCATATCCTCATGGGTGCAACAGTGTTTCCACTTTATAAGGGAGATTTAATTTTGTTCATCTCAAATTCATAGAAACAGTAGGGCGTATACCCTTAATGATCACCGTATCCTGAAGACTTTATATGTCTGTAACCTGCAGATTATTTCCAAATGTCACAACTTGCAAGGTTCTTCTTTTCTAACACTTAAAAATTATTTTGCTGTTGGTTTGGGCCTCCTCAGTGGCCAAGCCAAATCCCTTTCTGTAAGAAGACAATCCTTGCAGGGTGGCTAAAAGAAGCTACCCAGACCGAAGTACTGTTTATATTTGTTTAACAAGGTGCAAATATTGTTTGTTATACAGTCTTACCATTAAAACACAATCTGGTTTTGTATAAACTAGTATTTTTTTGAGTTGTGAATTATTTGAAAGGTAATTCAAAACACCAGTGAAGTGTTTGTTAGAAATGTAACTTTGAGATAAAACCACAAAAACACAAAAAAATCACTGCATCCAGAAAGACACATACTCTCAAATATTTATCATTACATTTTATTCAGAAAGAAAAATATATTAATTTAGCCTAATCCATCCACCTGTTCCAGAAAAAGTGTTGAATTTACAGATAGCTGCCTAGTTACAGAAGAATAGAAGCCTAAGAATAGAACTGATACCAGATGGGTTTTTTTGGTTGGTTTTTTTTTTTTTTTTTGTAAGGAAAATCATATGAAAAGGATTTGGACATGGCTATGGATGCTTCAAGAATTCTGTAGTCCCCAGTTCAATTCTAAGTTTTACTAGGAGCTTTAAATTTTGTGAATCTACTATGCCCATCCCTATCTCAAGGAAGCCAGGATATTTTCTCTGTGTAAAAAAATCAGGATGTTGTAGAACTCTCTGAGATATTATATGTGCTATGCTTGAACCACAGATTTATTTAATTTACATATATTCTTTTGTTAATTGAAATAAGAACAAGATTTAGTGAAACATGTAAGAACTGATTTACACTCTTAAATAATAAAACTTACCAAGATGAAACAGCACATTGGAAGGCAATATAAGCATGCCCCTAAGAAAAAAATTATATTATAGGGAAAATTAAATTTCTTTAAAGCACCTTTAAGACTTGAAATCTCAAATTTTCGTGTGAATATCCCCTGTGTTCATCTAAGAAAGCTGTTTACCATATATCTTTGCCTCAAAGAAAATTAGGAGCAATTCTGCTGGTAGTTTTACAAGGGGTGAGCATTTCATCCTAATTGTCTGTACAGTCTGGCTTCTGGCATTACATTTAAAACCAAATTCCAGTAAAAAGAAAAGTCTTTTCTTTGCATGTTTCCTTAATAAGGTGTTAACGGTTTTTTCTTTCTGAAAATGTTTTTACATCTCTCTTATCAACTTCTATAACCACATGCACTGACCTTGTCAAGGTCTAACCCCAGCTGGCAACTGAGCCTCACTCAGACATTCACTCACTCCCCCCACTTCAGAATGGGGGAGAGAATCAGAAAGGCAAAAGTGAGAAAACTCCTGGGTTTAGTTTAAGGCACGTTAATAAGGAAAACAAAAGCCTTGCATGCAAACAAAACCTTGCAAGTGCCTGCACCACTTCCCATGTGCAGGTGTGTGCTCAGCCATGTCCAGGAAAGGAGCGCCTCCCCATGTGTCCCGCTGACTGGAGAAAACCAACCCCACCACCCCAAACGCCCCCATTCCTTCTTCGTCCCTCAGCATTATATACTGAGAATCACTCCATACAGTCTGGAATATCCATGGGTCAGTTGGGGTCACCTGTCCTGGTCGTGTCCCCTCCCAAATTCTTGTGCATGCCCAGCCTTGCAGGTGAGGAGCAGAAATGGCCTTGATGCCGTGCAAGCCCTGTTCAGCAGTAATGAAAATATCCCTGCATTTTTACCACTGGTTTAGCATACATCTAAAACACAGACCCATACTAGTGTCCATGAAGAAAATGAATCCTACCCCATCCCAAAGCAGCATAGTCTCCTTCTCAGGACATCAAAAAAACCTGACAAAAACAAGATTAAGTTGTAAATGATCTGAAGAAACATTTATTTTTGGTAGCTGCTTTTTAGGGGAAGCACTGGGCAATTCAAGTGGTTGATCATGGTTAATATCTATGTCTCCTCATCCCTTCTGAGTTTGTACAGGAACACAGTAGGTATGATTAGAGATCAATAAGTAGACATAATAAACATTCACCTGGTATAAAAGAAATTTTCAGACCTTAAAATTGTATCGAGGAAGATCATCAAGAGTTCTTTGAGGACTATTAGCTTGGTGTGAAATCACCAGAGCACAAAAGCATTCCAATTTCATTCCAAAGTACACTCTGACTTCTTTTACCTTTGATTAGTCTCACACAAAAAGAAGTTCCACCATTATTTGAAATGGCATAATTAAGAACTCTTCCAATATAATTAAGAGTCCTTATGCTTAGATTAAATAAAATTTATTTCATGGTGAAAGCACTAAAATCTATCAAGTGAAAGGGTCAATTGAAAATAAAATTAAACTAAAATACCCCCTCTCCCATGCAAATTGAATTTTTTTTCCTTCATGGTGATTCATAGTAAGGTTTTAGATAGCTGCTAAGGTCTTCAAAAGGGACATTAAACTAGCTGTTGACTCTACTAAGTTATTTTTCACTCCTTTTTGTAAGAAAATGTATAAAATCCACAATATTTCAAAGACAATAAAAAGAATTAAGAGTGTAATCCATATGATTGCATCACCATCTGTAGCATTCATGTATTTTCCTTGAATAAGATGTATAATGGTTTTGTTCAGTGATTTCATTTGGGATCATATAAGTCTGATCTTATGACCTCTGAGAAAACAGAATTCCTTTAATTATTTCTCCTGCTAATCAGAATATGCCCTTATCCTTCTTTAATGAAAAGCAAGCCAGTGTTGCAGGGCACTCTCTTCTCCTCCCTTCAGAAACTTTTCTGCTACTGAAGCTTAAAACCAAAACTATCAAAAATCTCAGAGCAATTTCTCTCCCTCAGGGTAGCCAGTCCCTGTAGGTTTATGACCCAATTCTTTGCCCAGAAGATTTTGACTATTAGCCTCAATTTTTGACATGAATATATTTTGTATTCTGCTAAAGATCTGTCAGGATCTTCATACATTGTTCCAACCCAACCAGTGAATGCAAGCTACTTCAGGCCAGAATGTTTGGCTTCAGAATTTCCTTTTTTTGTACCAAGATGGCAAAAATACTTTTTTAATTGCTTTTTGTTAATATAAAAATATATTTTTAAATTCAGTTCTTTCAAATTAAATCTTAAAGAACACACTGTGAAATGTGAGATATTACAAAAAATATAACCCTAACCCTAACCCTAACCTTAATTGCTCACAATTTAAGCTCATGACTCTTCACAAATGCACTTCACAAGAGTGTTGTAAGGATTAATTGGTTAGTGTTTAGAAAGAGCTTCATAAAAGTAAAGTACTTAACATTATTGTCACATTAAAGACAAGCTGGAGCCCCTTGGACAGAGTTATTGTATTATATGGGCTCTTTGTGCAGATAATTATACATCATAAGACAGTCATAATTATATCAGTAATTCGAGTTACTCAATCCACATTATGCATGTCTTCTATAAAGCTCCAGCTGTTATTTGATCCATTAAAGGTAGGATCTCTGTGTGTTCAGAACACAGTTTCAAACCAGTCTAATGCTTGAAAAATGTCTGACCAGAGAATTGGGATGTCTTTATAAAACTTTAGGTGTGGCTCTGTGAATATCTGTGAGCATCGCCACCCATAATATGTCACACTACTTAGTAAGGAAAGGCTGTTATTTCCTTACAGACTGCTATTTTGACAGATTTTCAGAGCTACAAATAGATTCAGTTGAAAAGTATAAAAATACTGTAAAAAGAATCAATGCTTTGTTTGATCAACACTTCACCAAACTCAAAAATTATTCACTCTCTCTCTTTGGTCACTTTATCAAGAAGATATTTTACAAGTTCCTACAATAAGCATGAATTAACATCCAGCATCAGTGCACTCTTAAAACCATGAATGTAATTTATTCGGTAACTGCTGTGAATAGGAGTAATAAAATCTACTGAATAAAAGTTCAAGTAATATCAGAATATGCTTCATCAGCATTTTTCTGATTATCTACCATAACCTCTGGATGAATAGCCATGATTAGCATCTCTAACACTGCTTGCTATAGAAACAGTCCAGATCCATATTAATATTAAAATAAAATGGAGAAAGATAAAATCTACCGAGAAAATGTTACTTTTTATAATTTGCACAGGAGTGATAAATGAAAGCCAGAAAAATGTATTTCAGGGTGGTACTAGGCTACTAGCAAGGCCTGATATATCCTCCTGCAGTTCTGCCCCTATAATTCTTCATTGATAATAGTGATCAACCACTCAACGGTATAGAGTGCATTTTGTACATATAGGTATTGAAAAATTATTTGCCGGGTTGTTGCACCATTACAGGGAGAGCCTATGCAGAGCAAGTGAAATTCAAGAATAACTCCGTCTTTCAGGGAGCACTCTATTGGGTTTTGTGGTAAGCTTCCCTGTGTGTCAGACACTTCCCAGTCATTACAGTATTTTTTTCAGTATCTGAGATGTCTCCTTACACAATAGTCATTTACCACAGCTTTAGTGTGGCAAGCTTGAAGCAAGAGCCAAGCTCTCTTACTCGCATTCATTTTGAGAGCAGGGCTAAAAAGGGATCCAAATATTCTGAGATGTAGAACATTTTCCAGAAAATGAAGAAACCTTATCCCATTTCCCTGAAGAGAGAGTTGTCAGGGATTGCTGAGAAGTAGTACTAACAGTGCAGTGCAACAGTTGCTTAATGAGAAAGTTCTGCAAAACTGTTTTTAGAGATTAGCTGCACTTTTGGGCCAGCTAGTAAGGACTAAAATCCTTAGCAGAAATATAGCCTTAGAACAATTTGTCTTTCCTGCAGTATGGCATAAAATGAAGCAATGAAGACTGTAAGACGTGAAAATATCAACTCTGTCGAAGTTGGCTCTTGGTCTGTTGACATGGTAGAATGGGGGAATGTACCCTCTAGGCGGCTTTTTCTTGCACCTTTAAACTTCCTAGTTGAAGAAAAAATGAGATAGTGAAAGAGAATAGAACAGGATAAAACCAGAAAGATACAAGAAAATAAAGAAGGTGAGTTTCAGATAGATGATTTGCTTTGTAGTATAGATCTGTCACTGAGAGGAAATTGGACATGGGTAAGTGCTATAAAAAGAGATGAGAAGAAGCACATTCTCTTGTTTCTCATATCATTTGTGAGAAATAATAATTCATATGTCAACCAATCTTCATTTGAACAATGACCAATCTTTTCTTTAAAATAAGGCTGGATTTTCAACAAAAAGGAAATAATAAGAAAAGATCTAATAGACACCAAAATATGATCCAGACATACTTTCCAGAGACTAAGCCCCTGTATTCAAAATTCAAAACAACTTCCCAAGTGAAAAAGTTTGCATGGTAAATCTTTTCTTTAAACTGAACTGTGAGGAAAGAGAGAATAAGAGGTGGGAAAATATTCTCTGGCCATTCTTTTTTTTTTTTTCCTAATTTCTTCCTAAAATTGATATAGCTGAAGCTGTTGTTTTTCAGCCATGAAAGTGGAAGTCACTGCTTTTCATGAATTCAATTCCAAATATTTTTCTGGAGAGTTACAGGTGGGGTACTGTAATCCAGCTTTCAGGACAGTGAGCTGTTTGGCCGGAGCCTAGGAAGACAGAAATAAGACAAAAGTGTGGAAAATAATGTCCAATGATGACAACCCTAATGCAGGAACCAATGGTTGTGGGAAGTCCTGATATCAAACTGCCAGGTAATAACATCCTCCACAGAACCTGACTTTGATAACAGCAACCAGTCAGGCAATAGCCACGTTCTCATTGTCAATAAGTACTGCTGTGGTTATAACACAGACAACTTTTTATGGAATTCACTGTCTTAAAACAAATAGATAATGCTCCAGAGGCAGTGTGATATAATCCACTGTGATTTTGAGAAAGCAATAATAACATACTTAACCAAGATCCTTTAGAGTAATGTTTAGAGGTACAACTGAACAATGATTGATGTTCACTGCAATGATGAATGCTCACTGCAATCAGTGAAGAGATTTAGTTGAGATGCAAAATGCTTTGAGTTAGATAACAAAAAATAATCATTTGTCCTGGGAAGATAAGAATTGCAACTGATCCCAGTTAGCTGTATGCTTGAACCCTGAGTTTGGTGTCAATCATTTTCAGCAACCTTTGGAGTTTAGAAAGTTTGCTTCAGAATTGCAGCCCTGACTATTGTTTTTAAAACAGAATGACAAAACCGCTCAGAGGGGCAACTATGAATTTCTTTTAAATCATGTAAGAATCAAGAGAGCATGACAATGCTTCTTCCCATCCTTTTTTCTAGCACTTACCTGTGTTCGATTCCTTCACAGTGACAGATCTGTATTTCCAGTAGCTGGGGCAATACCCTGACCTACAAGTTCCTGTTGAAATTCAGACACTGTTGGAAATAGTTGAGGACTTATGTGATCAAGAAGTGCTTGAAAGAATGAGGTCTGGTGACCCCTCAGTGAGAGCACTTACTGGAAAGAAGGTAGGTACTAATTTCTGCTCCCTGCTTCTTGGATGGTTTATGCATTTAGCCTGAAATATTAATTACATAAAATGTATGATATCGTTTTGTGGTTTCGTACAAACTAATTTTAAAACTTGCTTGAATAAAGCTATATAGAGTCCTGCTGTATATATAAAGATGAATTTATTGGGTTTGTGAGGCTAACAAGCTTTTTAATAGTAATCACAGCTGAGGGTTTCACCTAAAAAAAACCCCTTCCTTCAGATAACAGTAGTGTATCTTGATATACCAAAACCCCATAAATCTGCTTAAAGAAGCAGGGAAATGTGAAAATTTATCCTCAACAATATTCAAAAAACTATTTGAGTTAAAAGTGTTTTGAATTCCAAATTTCAGACAGCTTTTAATGTGCAGAATAGTAATGCTGGAAAGGCTCCCAGGAATCATTTAGACAAGACATTGCAAATTCCCTTCCCTGGATCTGAGCTACAAGAAATACATCAAAACCAAGTAGCTAGGGCATGAATATAATTTTAAAATGCTTCCTATTCAAATATCCTGCTTTATTTGAATGCATAGTATGGGTGAGCTTTTCAGAAGAGTAGGACTCTTGTAAGGCAATGTTTTTATCAGGAAACAATTACCTTTTAGGAGAGACTGGAAAGACTACTATATCATATTATCACTCTCAGCATTCTCAAGCTCCACAGAGGGAGTTAGGCAGTAACTAAGAAGTCTTTAGTTCCTTGTCAGATAAAGTAGAAATATGATTTTCAAAGCATCATTAAATGCATTAAAATTGGCAATATAATTTAAGATGCCTAAGACATATCAAAATTTTAAGTTAGACATTACCCAACAAAATTCATGCCCTCTCCAAAGCCACAGTAAAGTGAGAGAAAATCCTTTTTGCTGTGCCCTGTCAAGAAACTGACCTGACAAAAAAATATACATTGTTCAGTGTTAAGTACAAATCCAGATGCTTCCCTCAGGAGCCTTGTGCCCTTTCAAGCTCCTGTGTCATGAAGAAAGACATCAATCTTTCTGCTGATAGCCTTTATTCATTGTTGGAAACACAAGTAACTCTTTATCTTCCTTCATCAAGTAAAGGACATGTTCACCAGAAAATGCACAAGCACACACACAAATAAATATTTTCTTGTGGAGCATGTTCCTGGCACTAGTTTGGATGTGGAGACAAGTGACAGATTTGCTAGTTCCCAAATCAGGCACAGTACAGCTGAAGGCAGATATACAGCTCTGCTTAAGGCAGATGGCAGGAAGTAAGGTCTCTATTTTCTTTAAAGAGGTAAGAGTTACAACTGCATAGGCAGTCCGTGCAATTGTCCAAATGTACAATCAAAAAGTACTGTCAAAATACAGAATGCGACTCAGCGACCAGGGCCTTCTGAAAGCGACCCCAATTTTCAGCAAGACCAAGTAATCCCTTTAACAGATTATAAAATGACTCTATTTTACAGTCAGCCTAAAGAATACAGTCAGTAGAAAAGTTACACATGTATGTAAGGATGTACCTCTTCTGACCTAAAAAGTGTTGGAAAAATCCAATTAAGATATATTAAAATGGGAATAGGTTTTTCTTCAGTTTGTTTTGTGCACAAGATAGTACCATGTATGTGAAAAATCATCTATTTCTTTGTGTTCTGATTTATTCTAAAACTCCTAAACATTTTATTAAAAAGCTTTTTATGCTTAGTGCACATTTGCTTCAATGATTTGAAGGCTTGAGGCAAGGTGATGCCATATGCAATAGGGGAACACTCAAAAGTCCATTTTTTCCAGAGATGGTAATATCAGTGTTCATATTGTTGTAATGCAAGAAGACAGAAGCAGACAGCCACCATATTTAGTGCAGCTCAGACAATAATTCTGCTTGGGAAGAACAATCTTTGGGAAATAAAATGTAAAATCAAAGCTGTCCAGTTTTAATTAAACTACAGTTATGAACAAGGTTTCAAAGTTATGCTTATTGTAACACACAGAAAAGCTAAAGGTTTAACTAAAGACTAAAGCCTTTTGACCTAACTGGAATTCACTTTATTTTTATGCAAATGAACAGATTGTATAGTCTGTGGAACACTACACATAGAAATATATATTCATATATCACAGGATCCCAGCAGATTTGACTTATCTGTTTTGTTCTCAAAAGACATGGTTTAATTTCATGGTGATATCTCTCAAACACAACATGAAAAATGTGTTGCTAACACTATAAGTAAAATTTTATGTGTGGAAATGTTAATAATGTTTTCAAGGGGTTTATATGGATCTTAGTTCTGACATCACCTCTTCATGAGCTGTGTCTGTGAGCTTCTCAAAGAGATAAATAGTAGGAGACTATTTGGTGACCATGGGTGCATCCTCAAATCCTATCTCACAGTTGAAACATTCCGTTTTGACATTAAAACCTGAAAGGATTGGATTACAATTCTCTATTTTCAAAATCTATCTTCTGACATCATCACTGCAAGAATACTGGTCCAGTATCTGACTCCTTTCTCTCACTAAGTACTGCCTTTTCCACAAAAACTAAAATATCCACACTTGATTTGGTCTTAGTTAAGCTAAAAAGATGTCCCTTATTTTGACAGTGGATGCCACTTTCCCCATTACTAAATACTGTCACATGTCAAGGCCCCTGACCTCTGCTTTGGAAGGGATTATTCCTTCAGGGGTTCCCTTGTGCAAAGTATGATTTATTGCCTCAGTACCAATGCAGATAGCCAAGTGGATGAAGAAAAGAACATGGGCTCCTTTCATCAACACAAAAATATCATCTCCAATCAGCCTTTGCCACAGGAGCCCTAGCCCATCAAATAACGGCTTTGTCAGAGTTTATTCTCCTGTTCTGTAAAAAAAACCAGTAGGGTGTTTTGTTTTTTTTTTTTTCAACTCCATCTGTGTGAAAAGAATACCTTCATTTTTGTTCTGTTCTGAAAAGTCAGGCACATTTTCAGCTCTTTCTTTACTTGGTGTCTGGGATTAACTCTTTCCTTGAAGGCTGTATCATGTCATATTGAGTCATATGCTGTGCAGAAATCATTTCTCCCTGCACCCTGCTTTTGGCAGAGATGAAATAAACTTTTTGAAGCTTATTCTTCTGAAGGAAATAGGATGATACTAAGTAACATGAAATTACTCAGTGTAAAAGTATTATAGCAGGGAAACCTGCAATGATGGTATGTTCAGAGCTGCTTCTACAATCAATGGTGGTATCAAATGTACAGAACAGTTATTATAAAACCCATCTAAAATAAATTTTGTGAGTGATTGCATGCTTCAGAACATCACACTGACTGTGACATAACAGATATTGAATGTATAAAGAGAAATGTATAAAGATTTAATGTATACAATTATGTGTGTATAAAATACACATTTTTACATATTAAATAGATATAGATTCTATATAGACAATACACTACTTATGTAAATTCAGAGCCTTTTTACAACCTACCTACATGGTAGAACAAAGAAGAGTTACTCACTCTAATAGAAAATTTAGGGCAGAGGGGAAAAGAAACCATGAATAGATGGAACCACAAAATAAATTAGCTAAAGTCTTTACAAAAGTTCTTATTTTTGTGCTCAAGTGACTATGATGGAGAAAAAAACTGCAAATAAATCCAAATACACTAAAGACTGTTTCAAATACACAAGTAATGCAAAGGTATTTTCATGGCACAGAAATGACCAGTTCTATTGGTGATAGAGAGCTTTCCCTCTGCGTAAGGTTCTGTGCCAGGCTCCTAAAAAAACCCCAAACAAATTATATCTGCTTTTGTTATTGTTATTATTCTCTTTCATATTGTTCATAGCATTCTTTGGTGAGGGTACCTCATTGCTGTGTTCCCTCATCTGAGCAAGCTTTTATTGCTGTTTAACATTTTTCAGAGACATGCAAAATTAGACTCAGACTTGTTAGCTGCAAGCATGCCACTCCAGACAGGTGTTTTAATACACAGCTGCCAACTGCACATTCTTGTGAGACTACAACCACCATTTGTGTCTGAGATGAAAATTGTGAATATTTGGGGCAGCCTCTCTGCCAACACAGGCACAGGGACAGGTAACAAGCACATTGCAATATGTCGCTCTGATCAAAGGTTTGGAATGTTTATATGAACTATCCTTCCCCCTTCCCCTATTAGTTATCTCTAATAACACACTTCATTTTTCGAGGCAAGGTCATGCCTACCTCAGAAATCTTTGTTACAGAGCATATAGACCTTGCACTCCCTCCCTCCACTGTGGAAATCAGAGAGCAGATTTTCTCATAATTTCTAATACAGTTGTTCAGTAAGAAGTATAGTGCCTTATAGTACTTACAAGTACTCTACTCATTCATTTCTGCCGTTCCTGAAAGCATCCAATGAAGTCAGGCATTCATCTTAGCTTGAAAAAATAGGACCTGGTCTCTTTCCATCTCCACAGGTCATTTCTTTTAGTGCTGGGGATAAGAGGGGTCATTCTGGATGACCTCAGAATCAATCCTCACTTGAGGCCTTCCCTGGGTTGCTGGCTGCTGCTTGCTGTTCTTGAAACACAGGATTCAGACACTACTGAGAGCCTATGAAGTAGATGGAAAGAAAGGAAAATCCAGCCCAACAATCATGAATTGATTTGGTGTAAGGTATTGGCAGTTCAGTTGCCATTTCTGTAGCAGTATAGAAATCCCTTGTGTACTATCACGCTATCTTTGTGGTGTGATGTAGATACAAAGTTCTGTTGCAAGGCTGTACCCTAGCAAAGGGACAAGGACATTGAACCACACCTTTCAGCAATAAATACCTCTGCCTCAGAAACGAGTCTTGAAACATGCATCTTTTTTTTGTGTGTGATCACAACATGATTTTACATGTTGATGTGTATTATTTACTATTATTGAAAAATCTGGCACAAATTATCTTCTGTTGTTTAGCAAGCTACAGGGGTCATTAAGTAATAGCTGATATGACCTTTTCATAAACATTTAACAAATTTATGTCAGTGAAACTGTGGTTATGTGCTCTTGAGCCTGGCAGGTTGAACAGTCAGGGTGTTGAGAGGTGGGCAGCAGTTGAATCAGTTAGTGGGAAAAGAGAGAAATATTCTGTGGATAAAATCAGCATACAGGGAGAAGAAAAGCATCCAGGTGTCTGGGAAAGAGATTGGCCCAACAGCAGGGCATGGAAGGTCATTGTTTGAACTTGTTCCTTCAAAAGACTTTGTGGGAGTGAGAACTGAGGCTGCTCTTTCAAGTGGGGAGCTGACCAGACGACAGAGATGAAAGAACTGTCTTCTCTGAGAGCAAAACAGACACTGGAGTGAAAAAACTACAACTCCAAGTGGAGAAGAGTTCCAAAAGTGACAGTTGAAAGGCAAAGACTTCACAGAGATGACCAGCAAGAAAGGAAGGCCCGATGACTGCAGCACAACAATAGAGGGATGGTGAAGGCAGAAACTGCATAAGTGATGTGAGGAATCATGGAAAATGAGATGTGGGAGACTTAGCAGGAGACTAAAGAGCTGCAGTGTTTGAAACTGAGAAGAAAAGAGGAAAAAAGGATCTGAATACACAGGGTTATCAAAGAGGCTGCTGTCTATTAAAATCCTATGGCAGCTCAGACCAGCCTTTTAAAAAACTTGGGATGTTAGAATAATTTTGTATATGTTTTACTCATAAGTTAAAACTGTTTCATTGGAAGCTTGTACTGATGTTCATGAAAACAGTAATAATGCTTTTAGACCTGTAACACGCAGTTAAAGGTGCTTTCTTTGATCCTTGGGCAAAAGAATGCACAAAAGAATTGCACAATACAGCTCACGAAAAGCTATTTTTAATGTTGTAGCATAATCCTAACTCCAAATAGTATCAACAAAAAGGACAGAAGACCCCTTTCTGTGGCAAGCAGCAAGCACTGAGCCTAAATCAGTGAGACATACTTGCTTTGCCAACAGAGCACAACAGAACAGAACACAACACAGCACAACACCAGGAGTCTCTCTGGATGCCAGGGGTTCCAGCAGCGTTGAACCCATGGTGCTTCCACAGCAGCAGCAGCAGCAGCAGGAAGCCAGGGCTGGCTGCAGCTCACAGGGATTCCAGCAGCCCCTCCACCAAGCCCTCGGCCACAGGGAGCACCTGAACGAAGAGAAAACCTAAGATCAGAGGGCAGGACAGATGAGGATTATGGTGCCCCAAAGAGGTAGAAAGTTTGTATAGATGAAAAAAAGAGGATGTGAAGGAACAAAATCTGCTCTCCAGTTTTTCAGTTCTTGGTTTTTCTTCCAACCTCAGCAAAAAAAAACCCAAAAAACCAAAAAAAAACCAGTATTTTTCCTTCTCAGTGTTCCCTGTGTGTCACATTTCTTCAATTTTTCAAGTTTTTTATATAGGTCCTTGCAGTAAGTGGATTCCTGGGTAGTCTGAAAAACACTTTTAATTACAATGGGTTTTTATCATAATAAATTATATGTGACAAGGTTAATTAGAATTAGCATGCTTCTATAATATACTTACCTTGAATGCCTGGGTTTCATACAGAATTTAAAGGATATAGAATAAAAGACTTTTACTCAATGTGTAATATATTTTTTAAATGATAAAAAATTTTTCAGTTCTTTTCACTTCTTCTGACAGCTTGTTCACAACTGAGATGACTCAGAGAAAGGACGTTTAGGCTGAGCTGACTTTCTGAAGTTGGTGCATTGCTCCAGGATGAGTGTTCCTGTTACTGTGGGACTGATTTCTTCCTGTTATAGCATAGCTACAGTTAGACCTGCCTGGGAAAACTTCTGTGTACATAATTTATGCAACTGCTTGCAACAAGATTACTCAGGGTTACACTGATAAGTGTACACATGATAAGGAACTTCAGTGACTTTGAATATAAAACCAGATTCTCTCAAACTCATAAAAAGTATCTGAAAAAATCAAGCCCCAGGGAAAGTATCACTGATTTTTCACCAAACCAGGAATTTTTCCTCATTTTGCTTTGCTACTGGAGATGATAAGTATGGTAATAGAATATGCCATGACAGACAAAGACTTTTAGTGCTAATTTGCAAATGGCAATAATGGCAGCTTCTTCCTCAGAACACTCCCTTCCTAGGTTTTCAATGTGTGGGCATGTAAAAATACAGTTGTATTTTTAATTTTCTTAAAGGAAAGATTAAATAGATGCCCTGAAGCAGCATTTGCCACACAAACATAGTCAAAGCCATAAGCCATTTTCTTCATCATTTGTCCAAAAAGAACCTTAGACTATTCAAGAAATCAATGTCTATATCCAGTCCTGCCGCATGTTAATAAAAATGGAATGCCAGAGGAGATTCAGAAGTCCCAGTTTGATCTTCAAACATAGGTTAATTACATATTATCACAAATGCAATCCAATTTTTCACACTTTGTAGTGAGCCCAGTCCCACACCTGACTGTTCAGGACTGAGAGGAAAGAGGCCACCAACACAAAGCTTTCCCAGCTCCTGCTTGAAATCCAAAAGTGCTGAGGAGCTGGCACAGAATAAATGCTGGAGGAAGAACCTGGCATGTGCAGTTTTGGAGTATGACTTCAGAAAATGACTTGGCATAGAAAACCTTTGGGTTAACTTCAATTTGGGTTATCACTTACATGATACAACTAAAATGCACTGTCAAAATATTGATGGAAATGGCAGAAGTCATGGAAATCAAGCTGTTCCACAAGAAGCATTTTAGAAGAATATCATGAGACAAAATGAATGAAAAACATTTAATTCTGGTGGTTTTTATGTCTACCAGCATAGCTAGCTGTGATGCTTCTTTTCTACTTGCTTTTCTTCCATGAAGACTTACTGTCTATTTCTTGGCCAGTTGTTAAAAATTTCAGAATTTCCTTCAGAAATTTAAGTCAGAATTTCAGTTTAAATTTCATATAAGTAAGCAAAAATAGGCTTTGGCACAAAACAGTGTGTATTAGGGAATAAGATGGGATAGAGCTTAAAGGACTGTTTGTCATGTGCTGCTAATGCACCTTGCTGCTTCTCACCTTGAGAAAATTCCTTATTTGGTCAGCAACAGAGGTAAAACAAGTCAAATGACCAATGCATATAATTTCCTTTATTACTGATAATCTTCCAAGGAATTACAACAAAGTAACATTAGAATTGGATAAACATCTCTTTAAGTAAACTTGATAAACACAGAGCTCGCCATAGTGCAAATAGAATGTTTTCACAGATATGTAGCTTCAGTGATAAATTATATCACATAACGTGCTGCACCCATTTGAGATCTTCATGGGTCTTAAAATATTTTTTAAATTTATTGACACAGCAACAAATAAATGGTATTTAATAATAAACTTGGAAAGCAAGTTTCCAATTCATGGTTCACACATGGAAATCAAAGAATTATGCTTAACCAGTCATCAAGAAAGAACCAAAAATATACTAGATTATATATTTTTATGATTATATTTTGAACAGCACAAATTTTGAATAATTAATGCTTGCAATAAACTTCTAACAGACGATCTTTAGAGTAAAAATTTCTTGGAGAAATAATACAGTGAATGATGAATACATTGGAGAAAATAAAGGCCTGTATATGGACAAATATTGCACAGAAAAAGAAATCAAATACAATAAAAAATAAAATATTTGTTATTAATTATTCACCTGTATTCCTGCTTATAGAAAAGAGCATACTTTCCTGTCACTTCTCCTTCCATAAATCTTGAGTTATCTCATTGATTACATCCATTCCATTTCACAAATATACCCAGGCTATGCTTACTTCTGTGTTACCTGGCACCAGTGTTCCTGAGACCAGTGTCCTGAATCAGCCAACACCAGTTTACACTGAGTGACATCCTGATTGTATTTCCTGCTCCCTCTCTATACTTGTGTTCTCATTTGGGCCCACTTACGTTAATGAACTAAACCTGTTATCTCAGTAAAGTACAAAATTATTCATATATTCATAGATGTGAAAGTTGAAAAAAGCTATTACATCACCCTATCAGCTTTCCTCTAAGAAAAGAACCATAAGATTTGCTAGTTAAGGAGCTCAAATAAATTCACAGGTGTGTGTGTATATATATATATATATATATATATATATATATATATATATATGTAATTTTTTTAATAGCCCTTACAGGGAAAAAAAGGGGGGGAAAGGGGAAAAAAGCAACTCTCAAAGTTTAAATAGTTACCCTAAGTCACAGAACTTACTATAAGGCAGAACTGAGAATGCCTTACATTTTATACTGCATTTATTAAGCTACAGCATTTTTCACTGGATTTCCAAAATCAGATGCTGAAAGGAGCAAATTTAGTTGAGACACGTGACCCAGAGAGCATATAGGTTCCAAAATACAATTTCATGTTGAACACTGCTGAAGCTTTTTTGTTTTGACTCACTGCAACTGTTAACATCCCTGCTTGGCAACTATCTGAAAAATGGAATAACATGAAGGACTATTTCAAGACTCTGTGATCAAAAAAGGAGGGGGCCTAGGAAAAGGAGAAAATATAGTTGAAGTTAGAATAAATGTGCATATTTTATGAAAACTTCCTGAAAATTTGACTGAATAATTTGAACTTCTTGCTGTATTGTAATAATGCTGTATAATTCCATAGATGGGCATGTGAGACTCCACAATTTACCTGCATTGACAGTGAAGGATATTTAAAGACCCAGTGTGCAGTGCTATAAAGGTTTATGTTGTGAAAGCATTTATGTATTTATAACACTTCAAGTGCAGGGTATCCACCATGTGAGCAGTGTTATAAAATGATGGATTTTCTAGAATTACTCTAAATGAGAAATTCAGTGCTGACCCAAGAGGACAAATGAGGCAAACAGGTACAATATCTGTCATTTTCCAATCACCTCTGGTTTTGCATCAAAAGATGTGACTGTCCACACCTGGAGAAACCAACATCATACACACACATTACAGTGATTCAGCTCTAAATACTTCAATTTCTGTATCTGGTTGTTGAAGTGAGGGGGAGAACGACCATCCTATAATGCATCGAACTCCAACTTTATTGATCGATCCGTCACCTTAAATAATAGTGTTAACGAACTTCATGCATATTCCAAAATACAGCTTTATGATAGGCTAACAGAGAAAACTCTAACCACTCCTTTTGTTTTACAATACCGTAGATTGTTTACATCAAACAAAATCAGTGTTCTCACTGTGATACGAACGGTTCCCAAAACTTCCATAACTGTTCCCAGGGTGCCATCTTTTCCCAGAGAGGATGTTACCTTTGTTATGGGAAGACTGCCTGAGAACTTTATTGCTTATACAAGGATGCCTGAGAGAGACTAATTGTTTATAGAAGTCAGGCTGGAAACTGCTTTGAAACTGCTTCACAGCTACCTGTTACTTTTCTCTCAGCTGCATGGCTTCGTGGCCTTTTTCTTTAAGCCATGCTTGAACTAAACTCCCGACATTTCCCCCGTCTTTTTCTTTAAAAGAAAGGAGGTTAGTTTGCCACATTTTCTCTATCATCCTACTAACCATTTTTTGGATACAGCTACAGAAACAAGGTAATATAAGTAAAAGCAATAAGAGTACTCCTAATATCCCTATAGCATATGTTATAAGGTTTCTTAGCCAGGGTCCCAATCCAAAACTTTTAAGCCACCCATCAATACCTAATCCTTCTTCTTCCTTAAGCTTATTAAGTCCTAGCCGTAGCTCTTTTATCTTAGCATGAATAGATAATGATCAGATATCTGATAAATATCAGAATGATCAGATAAATTCATGCAACACATTCCTTCAAACTCTTCACACCCATGGCCTTGAGCTAATAATAAGAAATCTATAGCAGCTCTATTTTGTAAATCAGTGTGGTTAACACTTTGTACATCTGAAGTTAACATATCTAATATCTGTGAAGTTTTATTTAGTTCACCCTTAGCCCAACACCCTATTTGTTTTGCTAGAGTCAATGCTTTGCTTGCAGCACCCCAGGGTAGGAAAGCTGAAACCATCACTTGTTTAAATTTACTCCAGAACCACGGATCTCCTATTTGACTACAGTCCAAATTGTGTAAGCTACGCTTTTGCCTGCTTACCTGATGACTTAATTGCATCAGCACAGATATATTAGGGTGAAATAGTGATAACTTGCCTAAATAACAAGGTCCGCCCTGAGGTTGAGCAGGTATACCATTCCAGGCTCTATCTCCGCAAATTAGAAATATTCCTGTAGGTAATTTCTTAGGTGTCATGATGCTAGAGCCTTTACAATGGCTGTAGAGTTGTTTAGACACTATGTTTGGCTTTAGGGCTGAATCCAAAGTTGCCCATGTTTGTTTATATGGATTCATCTTTTGAGGATTAAAATAATCAAAGTTAAACCATCCACCATCAGAAGTGCTGGTCATGCTAACATTTGCACTTCCAAAAAGCTCTAACTCCTCAGGTGGAGAATGCAAAGGAATATTAAGTGATTGAATTAACAGACATTGTCGGTAGCCATCACTCTGACTGGCAGTATACCCTTTCTGTGCAGGCAATTTAATATTTACCATATTGTGCATACATAAGGCACGATTATTAATAAAACTGCAGAATTCTTGAGGAGACGATACTGGCAATGCTGAGACAAAGCGACGACTGATTAATCTGTCTAGCAAGTGTTATTCATACATTATCTCTAGGTTGACTAAAATGTATTACCCTTAATTCTTCAGCTACCACTACACCTAGCAATATAACAAAAGTAAACCTCATTTTTCTGTTTTTACTTTGACCTTTTTTTTTTTTTTTCTTATCAGTTTTTAACCTTTAACCCTTTTCAAAATACACTGTACCTCCCACCGATAATAAGCCAAGATTTTCTGCTCATGCGACTCATAAAGACCTAAAGCTGAGGCAGTGTTTAGTCCTGTTTCGTTCCGTAGAGCCCACTCCCAATTATGTTCCCAGTTATGTCTATGATTACAGGTATCACACCATAAACGAAAAAGTGACAACCGATCCACCCAAAAGGTCCTGTCACAACCCCCACAACACAGTGCAACCCAAGCAGCACAATGTGGGCTGTGACATTCAAGGCAGTTCTCTTTTGCCGGTCCTTTTATATGGAAAGATGATAATGATTCAATAATGTCAATCAGTTCCCTGGTTGTCCGGCAACAGCGTTTTATCCCAAAGGGTTAAAACCACCCTCAGCTGAGCTACAATGTCCGGCCTTATCAGGCATTGCACGGTAGGTGGTAATTGGACTAAGAAAAGAAAGCTGTTAGCTGTTTTCATTCATGTGAACCTGGAGAGGAGGTGAATGACAAGTCTGAAAACGATCCTTTCTGTCCATGAGATTTTCACATCCACCTCTTCCCTGGGTTTCTCAAAAATGTTCAAAATCAGTTTTATAGTCTGTAATCCTTTAGTCATTTGGCTGAAATGGCATCAGCTGGGCGATTCTCAGTCCTTTGTTGATTTGGAGTGGTGAGAAAGTAGTATGCACTTGAAGCACTTAAAATACTTAACTTAGCAGACTTATTTTCAAATTAATAGAACTTAACTGGCTTCAAAATTCTATGGGCTAACTGTGCTACACTCTTTGCAACATAAGAATAGGCAATTCTAATAACTAAATAGTATTTTCAGCTAGCAAGGTTTCTCTGATGTTTACAACAACACTTTGAACACAAGTCATAAAACAAACACCTATCCTAAAAGCATAAATCTATCTAACATCACTTAAACTTAATAGCACTTATACTTAAAATACTTAAACTTAAAATATTTAAACTTAATAGAACTTAACATTACTTAAACTTATCTTTACTTAAACTTAATAGAATTTTAAATCAACAGAACTTACATGTAAAATCTCTTAATTCTAACAAAACTATAACAAAATCTAACTGATTTTAGACTTATTTGTAAATAATGTAAGATCAAACTTAACAGAATCTAACTTATCTTAAACCTAATATGATTTAACCTTAACAGACCTCGAAACTTAACAGCAAATAAACTTAACAAACTTAACCTTAATAGTATTTAGCATTTAATTTAACTTAAACTACTTAATAACAGATAAAACTTACTATAGACAAAAAATATAGCATTTACTATAACTTACTTACAGGCCTGATTCTAAAATATTAAGCTAAAATAACTTTGTTCACGTGTTTGCTATAGCATTTCTATATCAAAAAACACACTCACAACATCTCACTCATACAATCAGTCTAACATATCTTAACATTTTTAAACTTTTCAAAATATAATTCTAGAGTCTGATGTTCCACTGACTGAGCCATCCGGGCTTCTGATGTTAAAGTCTCTGCCAATACAGGTGATTTCAAGACAGCATACCAATGCCGAGCCAAACCGGCCGAAATTTGACCCATGCATACAGTACGCTGATTCCTGTTTCACAGTCTCTGCCAGGAAAAACAAAAGTTCCTTTAACTTTCCTTGTTTACCATCACTTGTTTCTTAATTTCAACAGGGATCTTTTCCTTTTGTTGACAAAAGTTACATCCATTAGGCTGTTAGGTCTTAAACTGAAGCTTTTGCCGGCTGTGGGGGGAGGGAGAAACGCTCCCGCTGCAAAAAGCGCTCCAGTCCCGCGGTGCGTGTGTCGGAGCGGGCGAAAACTCCCCCCCCTGCGCTGGATTCTTTGTTTACTCGCCGGCAGGCTGACTCCGCTGCAGGCACCGCTGCACCCGTGGCTGCTCCCCCCGCGGCGGCTTCGCTCTCTCCCCGCGGTGGCTTCGTGTGGTGTCGGGTTGGAGACAGAAGAAGGTGCCGATGCTGCAGCGATGACTTCTGTTGGTGCCTGGTCGTCCGAGCGGCATTTTTGGGCCCATATTATTTGATTTGCAAATGCAGCTGACGCTTGGTGAGGTGCAAGAGCAGCTAATACCTGACTCTGAGAGGACTTTGCCTGTTCTTGCAAGCCTATTCCTGACGTTGATTTCTGTTTGATCGCATCTACCACAAAAGCCTGCTGTCCCGTAGATATGAGGGCCATCTTCTCTAATGCCTCTTCTATAGTCCAATTAGTACCTAGGGTGTTAAGTACTCTCCTAGTAGTAGAATTACAATTTCGGAGAGCACACTCCCTGAGCAATACTCCCCTAAGATATTTTGGCACCTCAGCTCTTTCAATTTCTGCAGCAACCTTGTCAACAAAAGAGCTAAATGATTCCTCTCTGCCTTGCTTGATTCCTATATATACAGGTCTCTCTTCTGGTTCCTTTACCCTTTCCATCGCGAGTCTGACTAACCTTATTGCCTCCCGGCACTTCTCTTGACCTATTAAGGCTTGTGCCTCAGGACGAAAGAAAGGTCCCAGACCCATAAGCTCACTAACAGTGACGCCATGGAGAGGGTCACCCTGCTGTCTTTGTACTGCCACGCATTCATTTACTAATGCCTGCCAATGAGCGTTAAACAGCAATTGTTGATGTTGGGTAAAGATTAATTTAACTATGCCACGACAATCATTAATAAGAAGAATACTGGTGTCAAAAATATAGTCGAGCATTTGCTTGGCTGGTTCACTTTTAAAGCCAAACTGGCCAACAGTAGCTCGCAACTGAGATAACATCTTCCAATCTAAAGCACTAATTGTCGCTTGCATACCTCCGCCAGCCTGGGGGGTGAAAATAACCGGACAAGCCAGTTCGCTCGCTAAGCTTATCAACTCCTGGTCTCCCTTCTCCATTGCATCTTTGGCAAGAGCTGCCCACGCATCCCGTCTTTCCCGTGCAATCATCACCGCTCGATCGTTTTCCAACCCAGGGCTCTGATTACTTTTCGGGAACGGGACACACGTTTGTGGCCCTGGCTGCTGCGATGCAAGCAATACGGGAGACTCAGAAGTGCTATGCGTAGCCTGCGGCGAAGCGGGCAATAAAGCACCCTGCGGAGCACCCTGCGGAGCTTGGCTCGTCAGGGGGGGCTGGCTCGTTAAAGGAGGCGGTAGAAGCGGCGCAGAGGGTAGTAAAGCGCCCTGTGGAGCTGGGCTCGGAGCCCGGCATGTAGCCGGACTCACAGGCCGGCTCAGAACCTGGCTCAGAGCCTGGCTTGAAACCTGGCTCGGAACCTGGCCCGGAACCTGGCTCGCTGCCGAGGGAGGAGGCGAGGTCGGTAATGAAACCGTCCTCATTGCAGGGCCGAGAGGAGTCCCCGACTCTTTATCAAACTCCCTCTCTTGATCGTATTCTTTATTACGATCGTGAGCGGCAGTAGCCTGATAGGCAGCCCTCTTTTCCGCCTGAAACTGCAACAGTTCGTTGTTAATAACCCGCCATAATTTACCCATTTTCCTAGCAGTTTTATCATCGTCTAACGTAGCCTGCCATAATATATCACCAAATTTACGCCACTCCGACAACTCGTGAACCGTGTGGGGATTCACAAAGACTCCCCTTTCCAGACCATAAGCCAAAAGACCTTGCAATTCTTTCTGTAAGTCTATACCCTTAATTTGCCTTTTTTGCAAAAATGTAATAAAAAGTTCATATGCGGCTTGTCTTTCCATACCTCTTTTTAAGTGCGCACTTTCACCTAGCAGCGTATTCCAAGACTTCTATGCCGCACGTATCAGCTGGCCCATCTGATTATGGTCGCCAGGGCACGGCGCGTATCGGCGGTTTTCTTTTTTCCTCCGCTTTAATTTCGCGCTTATTGCCGCTCCCGCTGCTTCGGAGCCTGAACCATTCCTCACTTATCCTTTGGTGTTCGCAATCCCCGTGATGGCCGCGATCGTCGTGGTGTCCGCTATCACGTCCGGGTGTCACCAATTTGTTGAAGAGAGGGGGAGAACGACCATCCTATAATGCATCGAACTCCAACTTTATTGATCGATCCGTCACCTTAAATAATAGTGTTAACGAACTTCATGCATATTCCAAAATACAGCTTTATGATAGGCTAACAGAGAAAACTCTAACCACTCCTTTTGTTTTACAATACCGTAGATTGTTTACATCAAACAAAATCAGTGTTCTCACTGTGATACGAACGGTTCCCAAAACTTCCATAACTGTTCCCAGGGTGCCATCTTTTCCCAGAGAGGATGTTACCTTTGTTATGGGAAGACTGCCTGAGAACTTTATTGCTTATACAAGGATGCCTGAGAGAGACTAATTGTTTATAGAAGTCAGGCTGGAAACTGCTTTGAAACTGCTTCACAGCTACCTGTTACTTTTCTCTCAGCTGCATGGCTTCGTGGCCTTTTTCTTTAAGCCATGCTTGAACTAAACTCCCGACATCTGGTCCCTCTATTTTTTATATATTGTTAGTGCTGGACCAGATATGTTCCCAGAGAATTCTCCGTTTAGAGAGCATGCGGTTTTTTGCACTTAAAATCTGCTTTGAAAAAGTATTAACTATTTCACACCTTGTCAAGAATCAGTGCTTGATATAGTGCTAATTTCAACAAGCACATTCATCTTGTCCTACTCTTGCACTTATTAGCCATTTATGTGTCATACTGACTACTTGCCCCAGATGAGAAGGATTAGCTCACATTAAAGCCTTGCAAGAAGAAAACAGCTTGTAATTCCAGAAACTATACAATCTAACTGTTGTCACATGCATTAGATAAGAAAATATCAACACCTATTCAGCACAGACTTATAGAGAAGTTTATATTGTTTATTTTCAGTGTGGTCTTTATAAAGGTCTCTAGTACATTTCCTCCTTTGAAAATGAGTGTACAGTGCTGCTGGCTAATCTTAGCCAGCCTGGGGATTTCTTATTATCCAGGAAAGACTTATTTTCTTAGAATTTACTAATGTTGGAAGAAGCTCAGTAATTTTCAGAATTAATTTGAAGGCATTGCCTAGGCTCTTCCAGCTTTATTCTTATTGCATAACACTTAAATTTGAAATAGATTCCTTATAACCAGAACATAGTAATATAAGTGGGAAAAGGAGAACCTGTATTAGGGAACACTTGCATTTCTGGGATGTCTGACTCTATAGCAAGCAAGAACATAGGGATATGGACTTGTCAAGGAAATTCTGATGTGATACTAAACCACATTTAACACAATGAATTCTGCATTGTTTTGCTTCATGGATGTTTAGCATGCTGAGACACGACCTAATCATTTTGCCATTTTATGGCAATGGTAAGTGGTAAAACCATTGCCCAAGAAAACTGCATGTATCTTGTAACCAGCATCTTCATCAAAGATATTTGCATAATTTGTGCATCAGCATTACTGTCTCCTGTAAATTATTAGAAGAATAATTTTTTTTCCTTCAGTTTGGCAAAAATTTTTATCATCCTAATGATAACCCTACTCTAGATTGAATGTGAGATAACAAGTATATAAAAGTAAAAGGTAATTGATTTATTTCTTGCATATTTATAGCCTATTTAGAGAAGCATGTTGTAGATCCTTATAGTTTAGCTACATAATTAGAACTTATTCTTGGAGAAAAAACAATGTCCTTTTTATAAATTCAATGGTCAGGATATATTGTCTGATTTCCATTCCATTTCCTAAATTTGACGTTTGGTATGTAACAGAATATCTGTACAGCTCAGAACCTGAGATAGGCTTCCCCACCTTATTTACAGACTGCACAGGTCTCTCCTGTGTAATTATCTGTATTCATGCAGCAATCTTTCATGATTACTGCCAGGCTGATGAAGAACAGTTAGCTGTGTCCCTGTTTGCTATTATTGTCACAGAATCTCTGTAGGTTGATCATTTGCAAAGCCCACATAATGCCATGATGATTTTCTTCCCCTCTCATGAAAATACCCTCATGTGATAAATTGTTTCAATAGTTCTAGTACTGTTATTCTATTTGCATAATGAAGATAGAAACTTTATCCTTTTTTCTGTCATTAATATTCTTAGGATTAATTTTGCTACTGTGGAAGATTTTCAGTTCCCTGTGTTCACAGATATTTAGTCTCCTTTTCAAAACTAGCCTTCCTTCTCTTTATTTTTACTTTTGGTAAGTAGGGATAAAAACACAGCTCTAAAACAAAAATTAAGCAAATCATCATTGTGGGTAAGTCAATCATGACATTATGGGAAATTATTGCCAGGCATCCCCAGCTATCTCAGGAAGGACCTCTGTTTTGAATAATTTTGGACTTGTCATAAAAAATTACACATTTCATGTAGGCAAACATGCAATCTCTCCAATGTTTCTGATAAATGGAATTTGAGGGGGTTTTTGGCTATTTTTTCCATATGCAGATAAATCCAACCAAACAATGAAGGATATTGTCAGTGTTACTTGCCCAAGGTTCCTGTTGCATTAAATATCGCGAGTGAATGTTTCTCAGTTAGGAATTTTATGTTTAAAAACAAGTAAGATTTGTAAAATCTCCTTTCCAGTATGTAGAATACTTTTTACAATATATTTTTGCTTGTATTTTTTTTGTTTAAGAATTTTTTAGTTTAAAATTACTATGTTCTCTTAATATCACTTTTACGAGTGCATTTTTTCTATTCTTCCACCATTCTCAAGATGTGACATGTTTAGTACCCCCAACTTTTATCTGCAAACACATTCTTAAATTTTAGAAATGGATTGGATGAAACAAATTCAAGAAGTAAAGTGTTGAATATATTTTTTTTAATATTCTTGTGAGTTGCCTGGATTTTCCAGCACTGAGAATCATTTGGAAAGTTCTGTGCCAAACTGTACAAAAGGTGACTCTAACTGCTGTTTTTATTCTAAGGACTTTGGTTTCCTACTTGAGTTAGAATTTAGTGATAAATACCAAACTATTAGATATATATGCAACCATGGCTTTCTAAAGATAGAATTAATCCTAAATGCAAGAGCAGACTTTAGATGTTGAAATATTTTATTTCAGGTTGTGCAGGCCTCCCAACACGCTCAGTGATGTTTGACAGTTTGGATGACTCAGCAACGGCCCCGTCTGGTGGGGAAATCTGGATATATACATTGAATTACTGAAAATATTATTTCCCACTCTAAAAGAAAGCAGGAATGTTCATAGGTAGTAGTCTGAATGTAGATTTGTTGTGAGTGACCATGTGGGTGTGGTGACTACAAATGTGGGTGGGTGGCTGGCTGTGGATATGAAGGAGTTTTACAAAGAGAGCACAAGAATTTGCAAGTAACCCCCAAGTCTGGACCTCCACAAAAGAACAAATGTAAAGTACTTTATCACTTTTTTTTTTACTTTCTAAAATTACTATAATGTATATGTTTTACCATTCTGTTTGTTTAGATTTCAAATACAGCTTGTCTACTTTTAAATTATTTTTTAAATTTTTTAACCCTTAAACCAGGTGATACACTGAAGATCAGAGTTCATTGTCTGTAAATGAATGTGTAAAGGCAAAAGTTATTAGCAGGCATTAGTGTAAGGAAAATCGGTTTTTAATCTAGATTAACCTAAATGTATCAGATGATAACTGCTACATTCCCAGGGAAGGGAAGGGAAGGGAAGGGAAGGGAAGGGAAGGGAAGGGAAGGGAAGGGAAGGGAAGGGAAGGGAAGGGAAGGGAAGGGAAGGGAAGGGAAGGGAAGGGAAGGGAAGGGAAGGGAAGGGAAGGGAAGGGAAGGGAAGGGAAGGGAAGGGAAGGGAAGGGAAGGGAAGGGAAGGGAAGGGAAGGGAAGGGAAGGGAAGGGAAGGGAAGGGAAGGGACCACACTGTATAACAGAGGCTTCCCTTGCAGCTGCTGGTTCTCAGTGCAGGGAGAAAACACAAATGGAAAAAAAATGTGCATATGAGACCTTCCTTACTGTGGTTTAGAAAACAAGGCTTGTCTGGATCTACCAGGTAACAGATAGTGTGTTCTGGGATGGTGACTGACCTATGGAACCCCTCTTTCCCTTCCCAGGAACAGAGGGACAGCAGGATGGAGTCAAGCCAGTGATGTCACCAAGGGAATGGAACAGAAAACTCTGAGGAACAAAATGAAAGGAGGCAAAGTTAAAGATGAGACCAACAGGTAGAAAACAGAGGAAAATATAGATTTCAGTCATTTAGTGGCTTTAAGATTCTTCTATGATAGATGCTGCTTAAGACCCTGAAGCATCTTGTGACACCAGGAAACCCTTCCCACCCTTCCTACCACAAACACATTTTTCATTTCTTTTTCCCAATCTTTTTTTGTCTTATCCATTTAATTTAAGAATTTTTTGAGGCAGATCTGTATTTCAAACATTGTGGAAAGGTCATTGTGACAGCAGGATGACCTGGGTGAGTGATATTGCAGTACACATATTAACATGGGTAACATTAAATCAACATTCACAATTTTTTTGTATTTTATTGGGTAAAGATCCCTCTAGTTCTGTGCACAGCTCCATCGCTTTTATTTCTCACCATTCTTTATATTAGAATTAAATAAAAGTATAGAAGTGATGAAAATAGACCAGCAGTTTTTTAAATTAAAGAAATTAATACCACAGCATCATAAATTTTCCACATCAATAATTTTTTATCCTGTGCTTAGATAATTTGTTGCATTTTGTTATAGTCTGTGTGAAGCAAGGTAAGTAATTGTTAGCCTAATTACTAACTCCCATTTCACTAAAAGCTAGTTTGAATTTCATCTTGGCTTAATGTTTTGAGTAAAGAAAATTCTGCATGTGAATGATCACTCTTCTTGTTTGCAGCAGAATTTTTCTGATTTCGTGTTAGACATATAAACTTACTGAACTTCCAGAAGAATAAAAATGGTAAAGTATGCTGCATAACATTGCAGGATATTTAAAAGATGTATAATAAATCCAGCAAAAAATTGACAATTCAGATCAATTTCATTTGCATTTAGAGTTAATCAGCTCCAAGAATGAAATGTTACTTGATCAGGTAATGGCTTCATTACCAGAAGTTAATCACATACTACCTTCACCTAATTTTCAGAACTTGGAATTAGTTATTCAAATTATAGCAATTAAAATATCTCAGTCAAGGACTTGATTCATTTGAGAAAAATACTTATGCAAACTCACCATAGATTTATTGATCATTTCTAAGAGCCAGAGTGTGAGCTGAGTATCTAATTCTAAAAGAAAAAAATGTGCTATTAAGTAGATGAATACAGGATTCTGAATGTAGAATAAATGGAACCATGAAAAAAATAGGGGGTTGTTCTTTTATTTATAGGAAGCTTTTCTGAAATTTTACTGTTTCTTCTTTAACATGAAATAATTAGAATATCCTGGTTTTATGAATGCAAATAACATATTAATGTCATCAGCAAGTTTGTTTGAGTTACAGCTCTTAGAGAGCAGTGATCCCTGGAAACAGATTTCAAGAAATAATTAAAAATCACAACAAAAATACCCTGCTCACAGCTTTCCTTTTCCTGTGTCCTGGATGCAATCTAGTGGAAAAAGTAATTCATTTGCTGTTTAGACACAGCCCTGCAGCGGCGTGTATTTGGCCTTCTAGAGCAGAGCAGGTCAGAGTCCGGCTAGCTGAGGTTAAGGCCCACACCTCGCTGCAGAACCTGCCAGCGCCCCTCGGCGTCGCAAGGCCTCGGCCTGTGCTGGCTGCGGACTGGATCGCTGCTAACGACGAGAAGGAAGGAGCTGGACACTCGCCGGGGGGCTAAACTTGGTTTATTGGAAAGCCCACGATGTAACAGCAAATGACCAAGAACAAAGCGTGCTTAGGGGTTATAAAGGGAAGGAGTGGACCCGGGAGGGGTTTACAGAAGACCAATGCGGGGAGAAGAGGGGATGAACTTAATACAAATGACACAGTGGAGAGCCCAATAGGTACCAGGTATGCGAGGGGCCCCGGGACCACAGCCAACCACAACCCCCAAAGAGGAGAAGCTTCTGGAATACCAGGTGGAGTGGGGGGTGATTGACTTGGCCCAGGGAGGAGAAAAAGCATACATATAATGTTATGAACAAAAATTCGGTTAATATTTTTTTTGTGAGAAAAAGTTACAAAAAGGCAGCCAGATCACTGTCGCTGCCGAAGTTCTGCGTGTTTTGTTATTGTAATCACGGGTCGTTGTCGTTGATGGTTGTTTTTGTATTAGTAAAAGCCCTGGCTGGGGCGAGTTAATGGCCCTTCTCCTGAGACTGTAACGGGTGGGGACCTTCCCAAGGCTAAGTTGTACCTTTCCCAGAATAGTGAAGACACCTGAGAGGGTGGGGGGGGTTATGCAAAGTGACTCCCAAGACCAGAATGCTTTGTGGAACCCCCGACTCCAAACCCACGGAGAAACCCCAAAAACAACGAGCCACCTAAGAGTTGAGAGACTGGAGTGATGTCTGGATGTAAGGAGCCGAGTGCTGAGCCTGCAGAGACGCGGAACGCCTTCGGACCCTCTCACCCTGACCATGGGAATTGACCCCTGCGGTGAGACCAAGCTGACGGAATGGGAGGGGCACCATCTGACGGGATCAGCAGGCCCTAAAGGCTCCCCAGAGGATCTGATTCCCCAGCTCTGCCCCTGGTGGACAGAGCTGTGCATATCCTCCTCCTCTGAGTCGCCCTGGGAGAGACGACGGGAGACTGCAGCCCCGCCGAGCTACCCAATCCTGAGCTGATCACTTTTAATAAAGGCATTAAGCAGGAGAAGAAGTCTCCTGGCCCTTGTTTATTTCATATAAGGGAAAAAGGGGAGGAGGAATTATATAACCTAACAGATTGACAATAGAACTGGCCGGGCTGTGGAGGGAAAACTGAGGAGGGCAGAACCATTTTACACAAAATGGGGGGGAGCAGATACATAAAATGGGGAGGAATTAAATGAACCTAACGAACACACTACAACACAGCACAAATAAGCAGAGAAAGTGAATAAGGAAAAGTTGCCATTTCCTGATTTATTAATATAGTGATTTATGAATATAGTGATTTATGAATATAGTGATTTTGAATGCTTCATATAGTATTGTATTTTATTCACTGTATCTTAAAAAATAATATTCCAGTGTATTGGGGGTCGGGATGTAAATAATTGTCAGTAATCTGCATTGAGGACTTTGTAGGGTGGAGCAAGTAAGTTGTACCACGTGTCTTGTGTACAACCAAAACAATTTCACTGGTTGTGAACAGTGCATAGTCTTCTGTTGAGCAAGGACAACCTGACATATGCTCATGTTATCTTCTAGCAGTTTAAATTTCTAAATTACACTGACTGACAACTTACAATGTATGTCTAGATAGATAGATTGTATTTTTTTTCTTTTCTCTCTCAAGAACAAAACTATAAGGTAAGATAGAGTGCTTGCAGATCTCAGGTGCACCATGAGGATTTCAGTACCAGAAATGCAGCAGTAAATGCAGCAGTCTAGTTTCAATTTAAATTATTCATAGTATCCTGAGAGCTGCTTAAAATATTTTTGCTATTAAATAAATATTTCTTATACAGATAGACCAGCATATGTCTGAAAATTACCTGAAATCAGTGGTCTCTCTTTCCACATTTTTCATAAATGGATCAAATTCTGAAAATACCCTGAATCTTCCCCAGTCTCCAGCATGGGATTGAAAAGCAGTAATGGAGGAATGTAATGGAAAGCTCATACCTAGTCTATGGTGAGCATTTCCATGCCTCCTGCTTTGCACAGCCAAAGAAACCGGAGCAGATAGCACAGGAGCACTCAGACACAGCCAAGGAAAGCTGAGCAGATAGCACAGGAGCACGAGATACAATTTCTCTTTCTGATAAGGTAAGGATGTTAAACATGGATTCATTTGGTCCTAATTATCCCAGGAATACAACTATGTTTCCCTTCTCCATTCATCCCACAGTTTACAAACGAAGTTAGGCCAAAGGGATGTCTGAGAACTTTCTAATGATTAATAGAAAGTATAAATAAACTGGCATAGTTCCTCATATTAAAGAAAATCATGCAAAAACAAAATTGCTATGGCATTCTAACAGGTTGAAGGTGCCTCCTTAGTCTTGAACCCATGGTCAGTTTGCTAGGAATGAGCCAAGTCAGGTCTTTTCACTGCTCCTTACCAGTGGCTTTTGTATAAAGAGAAGAAAATTTTGATTTTTAAAACCATGTCATGATTACTCTCCTAATTAGCATAATGAACAGCTGTTTCATAATTAATACATTACCTAAGTTCTATTAGTGAAAGCATGCAGTGCCCATGCTCACTGAAATTCAAAAGCACTTTGAAATCAGGAAACATTCCCATTTGTATCCCTTCCATGGACCTTTACTTTTCCTAACACATTTTTGAGCTGAATATCTGTCTGAGATAAAAACCACAATGTGCTTGGTCTCAAAAACCCCAGGTACATAAAGTGTTCACTGATTACTTCTTAGTTAATCCCAGGTTTCACAGAGCAGAGAAAATGAATAAATACTTTGGGTTATCTTAATGACTTACAGCAAACGTACCAAGACCTTACTGTAGTCAGGCTTTTAAATATTTGTTACTACAATATTATTCAGACATTAAAAAAACCCTAATTTTAATGCATGCTTAAAAAATTGCCACAAATTGCTATAATTGCTATACTTTTGTATCAGAATATTCAACTTAGGAAGATCAAAAACGTAAAAGAGGAATATGTTTTGTTCATGTTTCTATAATGTATTATAATGCTTCAAAAATTGCAATTAGGCTGACTCAAGAAACATACATTTCCAGTTTGCTTTTTGTATGGTTCAAATCAATTTTGATTGATTGTGAAAGAATTGTCATTCATCTGTTTCAGTCCATTTACCTCAGAGACAGAACTCTATTTTTGTTGGTCTGTTCACAACATCTTATCCAGAGCATAATTTAAATCCCTTGGGCATGGGATACTCATAATGTATATTTTTATTTTCTTTAAAAATAGAAAAACATAGTTCCTAAAATTCCAGAGTTCCATTCAAAAGAGGTCTTAAGGTCACTATCTTCTAGAGGAAAAAGACAAAACAAAAGGAAATAGAGAAACATGCTATTTCTCTTTCAGTATCACTCCTTGTGGTAAAGAAATTTTTTCAAACATACAAATCCTCTGCTGAATTACTCTGCTCCTTGTAGAGAAAGCATTCATTTTAATTGAGCTCCAGGTCAAAAGTTCTATGTGTTATACAAAGGAAACATGTCCTACTCATATCCTAATAAGTGCCAAATCCCCTCCAGCCCTCCTGTGCACCTCAGGGCTGCTGTGCCAGCTGTCACCAAAGGCAGCTGCAACTGTTGCATTGCTGAGGATGGCATTCATTCACACATCATTTTTTTTTCCAGTTCCCTGCATTTTGAACACTTTCCAGAGGTTTAAATGCTTCTTTTGTTCGTCCAAATATCGCACAAGTGTCCTTTTTTGAGATGATTTCTCTGAAATTGTAGTATTGACTATTTCTCTTTGTTCAATATTGGATGCACCTTGATTGCTTTGTTAATCTTACAATAAAAAATGAATACTCATATTGATGTTGCTAAGGTGCCAAGAGTTTTTAAGAAGATGCGTATTTAGTGTATTGTCTACTTTACATCTTGCAAATCCAGCAGTGGTTTATGTTTCATTTCTTTCTTTTCTACTCATATTTATGCTCTTTTTTTTTTTTTAAAGGGCTTTGTTTTTTAATATACTGGAAGAGCTGCTGGATTCCTATAAATCAAAAAACAGCGGTAAATAAGTTAAATCAAAAAACAGCGGTAAATAAGTTCTCATATTACTTCAAAGTTTTATAAACATAATACAAGTGGAGATACACGGAAATTTGAACATTTACAATTTGCAAAAAGTTTTTCCTTGTGTATTTTCCTGTGTCTTGATATTTTGAAGATAGTTAAAGTATTCTTTTTAACAAATGGAAAACATTTCCCTTCAACCTCTCCTCTAAGTAGTTTTTGGCACTTTAAATGTAAAATTATCTGGGGCTACTACTGCTATTGAACAATCACAATCTTAACTTCCTTGGAAGCATGACAAGATACTAAACAAAGACAGTTTTGTTCCCAGCAATCAATTTTTCAGAAAGCTGAAAGTAAAGAAAATCTATCTCTTAAAAAAGCAAGTAAAATTGCTACTACAACACCTACAATAAATGTCATAATTTCCAAATTCTAACTTTGCAAACTGAGTGTGCTTTATAAATGTATCATTAAATGACAAAAACTGCTACTTGTCTCACCATCCTGGGCAGGATAGATAATAGATGACAAAGAATGAGAAAGTTCTGCCTCAGAACACATTTCTTTATAAAAAAGTTTTCTCTGGGGGTGGCCTCGTGCAAGCAATCTCATTTTGTTAGCAACCTAGTGGAGCACTACTTGTGTAGTGCACTCAGATGTGCTCAGTGCACTTAGGAACAGTGAATCCTCAATGTCTGGGAGCAAAGGCAGACATCTCCAGACCCATTATTTTAATTTATTTTGTTCTGACAAGTTAATGGGTGAAACATTTCTTAAATCTAAACAAGAAGCATATTACAGATCAAGAATTATTTTCCCATTTACCTGATAGCCTCTGCAGTCTGTTTATCTTAGAGCCTGAAAAGCAGCAATTATTAGTGAGTGGAAAGAGTGTATTTACTTCCCAAGAGCTGGAAGTCACTCCCTCCCCTGTGCCAGCACCCCAGGGTACAGCATCTGCTCCTGCAAAGGAGACCCAAGAGGGGCTGAAGGGCTGTGCAGCCCTGTCCCACCCCTGCTGCACGTTCAGAGCCTAACCAGGGGGACAGAACGAGATTCAGTGTCTGACTGGAACAACTTCCTTGGAAATGGGCTTTATCCAAGTTAGTCCTTAGCTAAGGGCAGCTTACAAGTGTTTAAGAGGAACAGTGTGAGCTAAGGGCCTGTGACAGGCAGTAACTCAGGAGATGCACCCCTGGGCAGCAGGAACCCGGGCAGTTCATTCTTCTCCTCCTGTCAGGCTTCAAATACTTCTCAGCTGCTGAACAGGATTCTGCTCTTCAGAAAGTTATGATCTGTTTCATACAACTTTTTACTCCTTCAGACTTTCCACTGTTTTAAGCAGTTAGTTTTATGGCTTGCAGTGTCTTTCTGAAGGTCACCAAGCCTCTGTTTTTCTTGGAGCCCATGCAACACTGGAGAGCCTCTCTTCTGGAGGTAGTTTTGCATCTGCAGAACATTACCCAAATACAGTAATCAAGGAGGAGTTTTGGATCTCTGTGAAGAGCGTTCAGCTGACTGTTTGCCCAGCATGCTCCTCACAATATCCTGTTCTGTTTAACTCAGGGAGCATTTTGCTCTCTTGTAGGATTCACTGTCAGTTCAAAAGTGTATTTTAAAAATAGAAAATCAAAATAGTTTCCAGAGACACAAGAAGAACAGAAATTAATACACTTACGCTATGATTGTAAAATCTCACAGGTTGGTGAGATTTTGGTGTCAGATGTAGTAAAGCCAGTGTTTCAAAAATTGCATATACAATGCTCTTTCAAAATAAATCCACTAGAGATTTCTATTAATTCCAATTAGTACACAGTATTTTTTAAAACTCTGTTTATGAGAATTAAGAATATTTAGACTCAGTTCAATGTTTCTACTACAGAGCTTGAAGTCTCCTCTTCAGTGCCAACACATAAAAAGATTAGATTTTATTAATTCCTGCACACTGACTATTCCAACCTACCACTAGAATTCAAAATTCCTGCCACAATTACCTTGAAGAAGCAATTTTGGCCTGAAGCTCTTGATTGGAATTGAGGTTTAAATCAGGAACTAATCTTATATACTCTCTACATATAGAGTAGGTTCTACGAAGCAGAATAGATTTTACTTCAAGTTCATTTTGTAGGAGCTAATTTTTCAGGTTTAATACAGCTAGAAAAAAATAAGGTTCAAACTGTCATGAATAAATGATTGCTTTTATAAATACAAAATTCTTTGGAGAGAAATGTCAAGAACTCCATTGTAGCTGATGACCATGAATAATGGGAAGCTGTTTGATTGGAGAAGCTTTGCATTGCAGTATCTGGTTTGATTTTGCAGTGAAGGCATGCCAGCTTTAGTTAAGCAGCCCTGAAGTTTAGTACCAGTCCAGCTGCAGCAGCATAAGTCTACTGAAATGTGATAAAATATATGATACATCTTCCTGTCTCCCCTTTAGGATGAAGCTAAACACTCCAGAGCTCCTCAGCTTGGGAAGGGGCCAAGAGAGGGACAGAGAATGGGCAGATGAATCCTCCCTTCCTTGTGATCCAGCTGCCTGTGGCACCCAGAGAAATGAGCAAGCTCCAGACTAAAACTGACACAAGCTGTTCTCACCATTTACACCAAACTTTGAAATTCTCTGCTTCAGGATGTTGTCTGTCAAAATTCAGAAAACTGCTGAAAGATTGACTCATCAGGGAGCATTAAACAGAAAACCAGAGCAGGTACAGCAGTACAGGGAGTCCTTAAACTTCTGCAGGGGTGCATCAGAGAAGAGATCAGCTTGTACAGGCACTATTTCCTAAACCCCTGTCCTGGATTTTCCCATCTGGCCATTGCTGGAGACCAGATACATGCAAACATCTGAGGTAAAAAACGATTTTGTCCAGTAATATACTCATATGTGCCATTTATCCTGTTTTCCAAGCCCACACAATAGCTTCATAACTGCACATTCAAGCATCAGTATTTCTCTGAAAACATATTTCTTGAAACAAAAATAGACTTTTTTTTTTTACTTCTTTAAATTCTGTTGGACCACACTAAATCTGAGTTCATTCACCACGATCTCAGAGTAAATTTTTCTTATTGTTATTGTTAAAATACTAAAAAATCAATTTTACTGAAGAAATAAAATCCATCTAAGGAAATAGTCTAGTGTGCATTAGTGTGTGAGATAAAAGCTATTTGTGAGTCTTTGGTGAAAAATTAGAGGAGATAGCAGCTTTAGGCAGCTTAACATGTAAGAAAAAAGGCCTCAAATTTAAACTCAGTTCTTTCTGTTTAAGGCAATTCTTTATTAAAATTTAACTATGATTTCTCCTCCTAAACTATGTGTTTGTAACAGGGTGGAGAACATATCACTTGGGCAGGCTCCATCAAGGTGGTGAAATCAATATCATTAAGCCTAAAAGCTCTGACTAAGAGCCTGTACATCATAGGAGATGGGAAAGAACAGAAAGAAAATAACTTAAACAAAGGAATTTGAACAGATTTCTCAATGACTAATGAAGAAATGATCTCAAATACACATGTTTTTTAGAGACATAGCATATTCCTCTCCTTCTTTTTCTTTATTTAGGGGTAAAGATGACTGAAAAAATGTAATGAATAATTTTTTTTAAAAGGAGCATTTTAGAGAACTGCATGTTATTTTTCTTGATGTTGATTGTGTTTTTCTGTCAGGTAAACATTTCTACGCTTTCAGTTGTCATAAACATCAAAATAGTGCAATGATAATAATTATTTCAATAAATCTGATACTTTTTTCCTTAAACCAATTCATAAACCAGTCTACAGTTACAACAGCAATTTATCTGGGACTTTACCTTAACAGAATCAATATTTATGAGATTTCTGAAATTCTTCAAAACTTATTCACTCATGAAAATATTTTTCTACTGTTGCATTTAAATGTAAATAAAGAAAGAAAGAACACAAGCTTGGGTTTTGTTTTTTCTATTAAAATGGTATAGAATGAGAATGCCAAGAAATGTATTACTTTTTTGACACAGAATTCCTGAATAATAAACACTCTACCAGATATCTTAAAGAAAAATATTTATCCTAGAATTTGACTAGGATAATAAACAGTTCCGTCTTCTGTCAAATACTGGTTCATTAAAAATGCTCAGCAGACTTACAGAATTAAAGTTTTCAGAAAAAGTGAATTAGAATAATTTAATCTAACTTTCTGAAATCAAAATGAGGGCATTTCACTGAATTAAATATATTAGAATTATTTTCCTTTGTGTAGGACATGGTTTTACAGTGACATGTGATCAGATCATTTGTAATCAATTATTTATTATATTTTATCATACAAGGTACATTTTTCATAACCACCAGTACCTATGGGCTCAAATGGTCCAAATTTAAAAATCTTTTAAAAATAGAAAATTTAAAGGGCTCAAGCATGTAATATACACTTTGCTAATCAATTAAACCAATAATAGAAAAGAAGATGGTTTCAGATCATTTTATTGACATAATATGGGAATGATTATCTTGTGGAGAAATGCTTCAGTCTTGCATTGACTTCAAGAACGTCAAACAAAATATAACCTGTAATTCTAAAATTCTTTCATCAATACAAAAACCCGAACTCCCTTGTGCAGTCTTTAAGAAAAAATGACAATTTAGTTATAGTCTGTCTTCTGATACCGTGCAGAGTGTGACCTGAGAAAATAGTCATTCTTTCCTGCCCTGTTAAACTGCACAGACTGACCTCTCCTCCAGGATCTCATCATCAGTCAAAAAAAGAATGCACTTCCCAAGCTCAAATCATTCCTGTTTCTGAACACTCTTAACAGTTCTTTAAACTTTGAATGGAATGATAATGGTTCAAAACCATTATTGAGTGAATTAGGCAATAAGTGAGAGTAATATGTTGGCACATTTCTGCTGTTTACCAGCCGCGTTTAGCAGTTATATTCAAATAGACTGCAAATTTTTAAAAATCAGGAATTTTACTTGAAAAAGCTATTCTAAAAACATGTTTAATAACAGCATTCATGACATCTTATATATAGGAGGTAAATAAGAAAAGTTATGTAAATGCTATGGCAAGCTCTGTATTTCACTGGTGCTTGCAAAAGCACCTCTCATTTCTGGAGAATGCAAGGTCTGCTCTAAATCAGAAGGGACTTCACTTACTGGTGAGTGCCACCAGTCCAGTCATTCCCATCACCACAAGCCACACAGCTGTGTGAAAATAACTAGGTAATGATTTCACTTACCCTTAGATCTTGGCCACTTTCTGTATTCTTCATTGGCAGTTGATGTAAGAATGATTATCTGGCTCTAAATCTATAAAAGCATGTGACATAAAATGTTTGCATCCCAAAAGGAAAAGTGCTTAATGTACTCCAGATATTTCTTTCTGGTGAGCTCGAGTTGTTCTGAAAAATAGATTTTAAATTTTCATTACCTAATTATTTTCTTCAACAGTACAGAACTCTTAATTACTTATGGACACTGATGGATCATAATTTTTTCCTTTCATGACATTTCCTTGAATGGCATCAAGAAGAAAAACTGAACTTTGATTTGTTTAACCAAATTCACAAAAGGTAAGCTGTGTGTATGATTTTATTTCACATTACAATTCAGTGCTTTTTCAAGACAGTGATACATGTGGGCTTACTAGTTACTTCCAAGCTTTTGGAGTTACATATTTTAAAGGCATGTTTCCTCTGACTGAATCCAAAATCAAAACCAGGGTTTACTCAATATGTGCATTGCAGAGTTTTCAAAAGTTAGCTGAAAAACTTTTCTAATTATACTGGCACTTTTAGAGTGAAAAAGATGAGTACAAATAACAAAGAGGTGATAAAATGGTAGGTGAAATTCCATGAAAAGGCATGTAATATTCCCCAGGGAAAAAAAAATACTTAAGAAATAAGACCTTGAGACATAGTAGACAGAACTGTGAAAACACAATTTCAGTCCTTGGTAGTCCTATCAAAAGAAAATGGAATTTTAGCACCTATTGGAAAACAAAAAAATAACCAAAACAACTCACAACAACAATAACAACAACAACAACAACAACAACAACAAAAGGTATACCTTTATACAAATCCAGGATGCCCTTTATCTTGAATATTGCTTTATTTCCATAGCAGAACTGGGAAACTGCAGAAAAAGAAATAGGTATGTCTGAAGGTATGGAACGGCTTTGTGTGAGAAGCCACTGAGTTTATTAAGATCAGAACACATCAGGCTGAAAAGAGCAGCTGGAGGGGAATGCAGCAATGCTTCAGAGAGTCATTACAGATGAGTAGGGACCCACTCAGTGTCTCTTCCAATGCACAACTTAATGGCCATCAAATAAACCAGCAAGAGGCAGCTTCAAAGCAAAGCAGGGATGTATTTTCTCACACAGTGCCATGCCCAGCCATGAAACCTCCATGGGACATTTCCTACAGTAAATGTATGTGGGCTCATAAACAACAGAGCACATTCAGGGAAGGAAAGTCCACAGAAGAATGCTAAATATGGAGTTATTGCCTCCCATGCAAACAGTCCCTGAAACAAAAAGCACTGTGTGTTGTGAGCATACCCCTGTGCCCTGGCCATGTGCTTTTAGCTTTCCCCCTGGATCTGTGGTGGAGACTCCTGGATGAAACCTGGCAGGAATTCTCTCCCCTCTCCTGGCTGTTGAACACAGAAGTACTACAGAACAACTCAACAGCTCTTTGCGGTGTCAGAAATTTGCTTCATATTCAAGAGTGACAAATTAAATATCACCTGTAATTTTAACATTCTCTAGAAAGCGTCCCAATGGTCTTTGTGAAGGTTTCACAAGATCCCTGAAAAGACACCCAGCACCATTACTGACTGCATGGCTCAAATCAATCTACCTTCAATGAGGTACACACTGGTCTTTGCTTCATGTCCAAAGTTTCTCTTCCACTTGCTAAGAGATTTACCTAAAAACTGTAGCTTCAATGGATTTATATATGGATACCATGGACACAAAGCAAATACAAACACTAATCGGGGCTTAAATTCAAAATGCAAATTATTATAGTCTCATGTTTAGTTACATGTGAATTTAGCATGACAATAGTAATAAAATTAAAAATCCAATATAAATTCTTATAGTCTCATGTTCAGTTACATATGAATTTAGCATTACAATAATAATAATAAAGTTGCTCAGTTTTCTCTGGGCTGAAGATTGAAACAGCAGCAAGCATTATAGGAAAGCAAAATTAGATAAGTGTCAGTGAGGTGGGAAAGAGGCTCTAACCATCAAAAATAACTTTAAAAAAAAAAGCACATGCAAAGAACAAAAGAGAAAATTACATTATTTTCTGCCTTTCTGATTTCAGCAAAGTGGAATGTAGAGTGGAGAAATGCAAGGTGAGATGAAAGAGTCAGTGTGAGGTGCAGAGTCAAGGATCTGTTGGGCAGAGGAGCCAAAGCTCCTCTTTGAGGGGCCAGAAAGAGCCCCTGGGGGAGTGGTGAAGGGCTGGATGTGGGCAAGGAAGAAGGGCTGGAAGAAAGCAAAGATTGGGCTTACAGCTCTGTATTCTGAACAAACAGGACAGGAGATGAGCAAATGATGCAAATTTTTTGGTAATAGAAAAGAAAGAGAATTTGCAGTTGAACCCCAAGTAAAAGAAAATCAAAAAGGAAACCAGAGGGAGAGAATTATGGAGGTAGACACTCTCCAAGCCTCTTGTAGCATTGAATAAAAATGTGGCATTTTCTGATAGATTTAATCCAAAAGATATCCTTTTGGGAGGCTCAGGGCTTATTTAATTTACTTATTTATATATTTTGGTTTTTTTTTTTTTGTATTTCTGGTGGTCATGATGCTCAGTATTCCAGAGCATTTCTTTTTTATGGCTGCTTTCAACCTCAGAGGTGTGATATTTCAGGATGATGATTCTTTGCATAGTAACTCAGAGCAGACGGAAAAAAATTCTTCTCTCCAGTTAAAAATATCAAAACAACCTTTAGAGTAACATCTTGCATGCTTTGTAAAATAATAACCCTGGATGTTTAATCATGAAAGGGGAGCAGGTTTATATTTGATGAAGTATTGAGAATGGAACTAACAATGGGAAAGAATTACAAATGTATGGAGATGTCCCTCAACACTGAAGACCAGAAACATTCAGAAGAAAAGCTGTTGCAAAAAAAGAAACACTTGAGGAAAATATTGACTTTGGAAAACAGCTGCATCTTTTGTTCACTGATACAGTATAAAAAACAATGTTCATCAACTGTTGGAAACTTAGACACATTACAGACAATGCATATAGAATTAAAATATCCATGATTAAATGTAACTGTTAAGCAGTTCTTAAATGTTAATTTTTAGAAATACCACAGAGCTGACATTAAAATTACAGGGGTTTTTGTAAAAGAACGCTTATTTTGTACAAGACATACGACTTTGTGTTAATTTCATTTTCATGAAGCATCTCATAAAGCTGGTGTGAAAATGCATAATCTTAAAAAAAAGTTGGTAAACAATATTCTACCCAAAAATGGTTGTATGCAGCCTCTAAACTATTTCTTGACCTCACTCTTGTAAAGAATAAACCCATTTTGGAAACCTCTGGATTGGGGAAAGTAGGATTTCTCTTTTCCCTCAAGATATAATCTAGAATTAAACTGACGTTGTTTCCCTAAAGTGTAGAAAACTTGAGGAAATAATGATGCTATCAGATAAATGAATGTAAAGGAATGTTTAAGGCATGAAAGAAATAATCTCTGACAGAAGGTAAAAACCTTAGGAGTAGGATGAGAAAAAGGGAGCAGCTCAGAGCTGGATGTTGAACAGGGACAGGTAGGACAAAACGGGTCACAGATTTGCCTTCAGAGTCATTCTGCAGTAGATACATCAGTGAAATTTTTCTAAAGCAAAACTTGGATTAAATCAGAGAGAAGCAGAGACAAAATAAGGGCTGAAAATATGAGGGACTGTTGAAAAGGTGGAGCTAGGGGAGAAGCCAATTTACATTGTTGAAACAATTCATGGCATTGGGACAAAATCTGCCTGATGATGAGGGATTGGGTCTTCTTATTCTGACTAGAAAGTCTTTTTTCCATTCAAAAGATATTTGTAATTGCATCTATTGTCACTCTCCAGCATGCAAAGTGCCATTAAGAACAGTCACTATGTCATGGTATAGTCATGACATGTATGACCCAATTCTCAGCTTCATTAAATTGTATGAAATTATCTGGGTGAAGGACAGGGGAGGGAATCTTTATATTTTACAAAAGAAGAGAACAATAAACATTTAATGACATAAGCACAACTTTGAAGGGACTACTGTTAGCTGTTGGAACTATATCTATAAATGTCAGACACATGTGTGCATGAATTGAATAAAAAGCATCTTCAGGATTTACAAAGGATTAAACCAAAAATAAACAAAGATTTATATTTAGATTTATAAACCAGAATTAAAGCAGAAAAACAAAGGGGGGGGGGAGAATGAAATCTTAGATGGGTAAATTTTATTCTCATCCGCAATATTTTGTATTTCTGTTCTTTCCTATCTCATAGTAAATGAGATGCACTGCCACTCCTCCAAAGATAGCATTATCTTCATAGACTGGAAAAAGAAAGAAAGCAAGCAGAAGATTACTAGATCATCAGAGCTATGGAACAGAATATTTTTAAAGTGAAGGAGCAAGGCTTCCCTTGTGCAGCACTATTAGGCTGCACTGGTGCATCACCTATTTTGACATAATTAACTTCAACTTTGTAGCAACATGGATGATGAATCACTCATCCAGCACCTTCAAAAGCAAGTCTTCCTGTTGAACCAAATTATATCAGACAGGACTTCACCAACTCTGCTTAGTAGATTTAAGAGGCAGAGAGACTGTGATGAAAAATGGTAATTCATGTGTAGACTGAAAGCTTCAGCACTGCTTAATAAATCCCTCTTAGAACAAGACCTGAATTCTTAGCCTTGAGTTCTGGTTATGTTTCAGAACAAAGCTTTAGAGGTACCTGGAAAAGGTAGGTGCTCATTTCTCACCTGAGCAGGGGGGAAAGCATGCAGACTTACAGAGGCAGAATATTCTTATTTCAGGGCCTCTCTTCCATTTCAATACCTTCCCTGCAAGTGAATCCTCCTGCCTTTCATGGTTTGTGTGTTCATAGAAGAGAAGCCATACAATGCACACACAGTTTGAGATTGTTAAGCAAATGGCATAAAATAATTAACCAAAAGTTAGGCTATAGCATGTCTTTCACTGTTGAGAACAAATGTCTTGCAAATGTAAAAAGTGAAAGAAAATTTGAAAAATACCCCAAAAAAATAATATTGAAACATGGGGAAAAAAATCTCCCAGTGTTAAAGAATGACCAGAGATTTTTTTCCTTTATTTCTTGAAAGAAAACAACAAGCACTGCAAGATTAAGAATTAACATGAAAATCTTTAGTATTATTAGAAATCTTTTCATAATGGGTAAATATTTAAAGTAGAATCCCAGTGTGATACCAATTAGAGGAGAACTGATCTTACCATGCTCCATGTAGAAAATGTAATTCATTGAAGTGTAGCAACTGTGTTATAGTTAAAATTTATTTTATAACTAAATAAATGTATGTTTCTTGAGAAGGTTAATTTATACTTTTGGTAATAGTCTTTCCCATCCATTACCCATGAAATCTCCATGGAGTCTAAGTCCAATTGAGGTCATCCCATGAGACTTATTTAAAACTGAACAAACATAATCAAACATAAATAGCAAGTAATTTTCATCAAAGCATCCTACTGGTGTCAGAGAACAGGACTTGGCATGAATTGCATTGCACATGTACTAAGGATACTGATACAGACACCAATTCACCTTTTTTCAGCTTAAACTTTTTCTCCTGTAAGAAGTAGCAATGTTTCCTTGCTGCCCATGTAAGACAGGGAGATCCTTCAAGGACTGGAAGAATCATGTTGTTTTCAATTTTTCTAAATTTTCAAATGTACCTTATTTATCAAGCTGATTGTGATAAAGCTGTTTTAAAGAGACTTACAAACACAGCAGGAGACTGCACATTCCATGATGAATCAGATGTGTTTTTCTACTTGAGACACACCGAGTCTGTCTCAAGTAATGCCGGAAGGAAGCAGGCTGGGCAGAAGCACAAAGCACATTATTTTCTCTCCTTGCTGTCTGGGGAGCTCCATGCTTCCACAAGTGTTACTACCCTTGTGAGATGGGATGTGGCTTCTTCTGCAGTGCTGGTCTCCAAGTGACTGCAAGGTTCACATGCTCTTTCCCTTTAGTTGTCTCTGCAGGTCTCCTGGCTCTTCTTGGGAACAGTTATCCATCTGTACTTCTTTTCCTTTCTCCTTTTCTTTACTCAGGAAAGAATTACACAGGTGCATTGCCTCTGCCTCCTGCAGTTTGCTGTATTCAAATATTTTCCCCATTTTGAAAAGATCACAGATATGTGTAAGTTGTCCTCAGGTAAGGACCAGAACTTACAGGCTTTAAAATTTAAAAGTTGTTTGCAGCAATGGAAGTCATGTTTCCTGGAGCCTCCCTGTCCCTGTTTTACTGTTGGACATAATTTTCCTCATGTTCTTTCCCTAGACCCTACTAGAAAAGTAAGGGCAGTAAAATAGACTCTGTCCTTCTCCAGAGACCTCTTCAGCAGCATTAGGTATTTTTCATTCTTGTATTACTTTACTTTAAAATATTAAAGGCCTGTCACTGAGTTCCCTTGCATACTTTTACATTACCTTATGTAATTTTACCATGGGAGATCTTTTCTTTGCCTCTTAGTGTTTGGTTTATTCATCACATGGCATGGTTATTAGTCCTTTTCCACAGTGTCAGATCTCACTGAACTCGTGACTCATTAATTAACTACTTGTCCTCAGTGGTTAAAATTGCATGGAACACAGCAAAACATCACCTGCTGTTTATTGGTGTGTCTGTGAAGCTACAGGCTTAAATAACCCTGGCCAATTTGTTTTATAGTCTTTGCATTATAAGATCTGTCTGCTGAACTATAAATATCCTCTTAGAAAGTGGCTGTGAGATATCACATTTGGCATGATGCTGAGGAAAATTGTGTTACTTTCCAGTCAGAATCACATAGTATAATCTCCAGCAAAATTTTAAAAGCCTAACTAATGAAGACCTACTTTTAAGAGATAAAATAAAACCACAATGTTGTAGTGTACATTCTAAACACAAGAAAACACTGATCAAGATTTTTTTTTAATTCACTTAAATCTGAAAACTATTCTGAATAAAACCAGTGCCAGTTTCTTTGAAGAGAAGTATGTGCTTCTTGTGCTGTATATTAGCAACTTCTACACTAATGTAAAAAAATAATATTGGCAGATGAACAACAGTGTTTCTTAACTGTATTGCAGCAAATTTTCAAAAAAAAAGTGTCTTTGACTGCTGAATTCAGTTCTGCTCTGGTCAATATAAATTCATACACTTTTCTCATTTAATACTTAGGCATCTTACATATTCAAATGCTTTGTGAGCAGAAGATAATAATTCCTTAAAACGTACCAGAAGGGAAAAAGGGCTTTATCTGTTTGGGGTTTTTTTGTTTCTTTGTTTGTTTGTTTAATTTCCATTTTTGCAGACTTTTATGTCCAAAATATCAAAAGGACAGTCCATAATAAGTTTCAAAGGAATGATTGCCAAATGAGCAGTGCACACATATAATGAGTGGTGGTATCCAATTTTGCCACCATACCCCTCTCCATCTAAGCCCCCACCATCTAAGTGGACATTTATATACTTTATATCTACTTTAAATAATTTATATTTTGTCCTTTTGATGATAATGAGACATCTAAAGCATGTTCTTTATGAGCATGGCGCCATTATTTTTGTTCATGTTAAGCAACATGTATTTAAATTTTCCTATTGATACCTGTAAGACTTCCAGCAAACAAAGTACCAAACAAATGTCAAATTCTAGCTCTTTGGGAGTATTTCAGTTTAGTTACAGCTATCCTCCCCTGGAAGGAGCCTAAGGGACAGCCTGGGCAGGAGTGGTGATGGTAGGTGTCCTTACTGGAGATGTGATTCTGCAAGAACAAATAGAGGAAAGCTATAGTCTGTATTTCTTTCCTACTAGTGCTGAAAGTTGTTCTGAAGTTCAGTCACAAATTGTTGCCTGTGATCAGAGAAATAATGTCTTTGCTTTAGAGATGCACAGAGACAAAGTGTAAGGCTAATGTGCCAGTTCTAAACCAATAGATAAAACCCATATGATATCTTGCCATTACTAAAGGAAAGATTAAATCAATTAACACAAGAATATTCTTGACTACTATAAAAATCAGTAGCTGCATACATAGAGAGTATTTGAGACTACAAAAGTCAACTCACTGCAGAACAATTACCTAATGTCCTGATGGGAATGGGAATGTATCTTACACATGCCATTATTTTTACAAAGGTAACATACAAAGCTGTATTATTGATAAAACAACCACCTTCTGCTCTTTATTTTAATTCTTATGGTGGTACAACTGTTGAAAATATTTCACATTTCCTTCTAAAATGTGCCATTATCCTTGTATGAAGTTGCTGTGATATTTATGACTCTCTCCAACAAAGTATGTTTTTGCATCCTCTGTGGCATCTGAAAGACTTCAAGGCAGAAAACCAGTAAAACTTCAAAGACAAAAAGAGGAAAAGGATGATGAGACTTCCAGTCTCAGATGTGAATATGAAAGGAATATTTTTCCTGTTCTCATGTCTAGAAAGATGAGGAGCAAGATTATCATCATAGATACTTTGCAGTAATCCACCATCTATGCCATGGCATTAGCAATGTTAGATAATAGTCATACTCATTAAAATCTTGGGGTTTTTTTATCCTGCAAATGGACTCTAAACTATTTTTCAACAGAAAAGAAGATTTCATAGTTACAGTAATTCAGTTGTTCACATAACACCTCTCACACAGAAAATCATTGAAATCCCTGAATGGGCAGCATAATGGTGGCTCTACAGTATGGAAAAGAAAAATAGCTGGTGCTGCCTCCATTGGAGACAGAGATATGGGTACTGGCAAGGTAAAATAAAAAATTATAAGTGAAAAGCTGTCACTGCAGCTTCCTTCCTGTAACTGTAATTTTTCATGCTCATATTGTGATAAAACATGAGCTCTCTGTGCTTGAATATTTAATAAGAGAACTGCCCGTGGAGGAAGCTATACATGGAAACTTTGGACTTGTCTGATGTAGTCATTTGCTTCTTGGAACCACAGGTGTGGCTTCAAACATAGGAGCATCAAATGTCAAGTGAGCTGTACATCTTTGCAAATTCCAATTGCAGCTGTCTGGTAACAAGTGTAGTTTCCAGCAGAGAAGAGCAAACTCCATACATTTCAGGAGTAATATTTTAAAGAATACATTTTTCAATAAAATTTGTACTTTAATCTTTGCCATGAACAAACAACTAACATTGCATCATAAATCTAGTGATGGTAGTCTAGGAGGTTTTCTTCTTATTTGTAGCAACTTCTATTATTAACTAAAGCAGCTTATACATAGTAGAAAGAGGGGAATGTTTCTCATGCCCCCTTTGAAAAGGCCAATATATATTACCCCTTAGGAATGACAGTCATATAAATCCTTTAAAAAACACCTTTATAATTTTAATTTGATATTTGAAGTGAACAAGAATTTGAAGTATTTCTGCCAACAGTAGAAGCTGTGGATGGAGAACATCTCCATATGCACTCAAGCCATGAGGCTGCAGGTAGTGAAGGTGAAGTTTTTGCCCTTTGTTTTTTCTGATATAACTGAGGTATAGTCTCATATGACAAAAATACTGAATTATCAAATCAATGCTTGGCACAATTATAGTTAGCAATGGGTGTCTGCTTAGTAAGCCTCATTCATGGTCTCACCCTTGGCTGGGTTCTAGATGCCTATTTCAAACCTCCCTCATCCCAGGCTGGAGTTAAAAGGCTGGCAAACAGCCATGAGTGCTGGGAAGCTGGCTCGTGGCTCCGTGTAGAAATCCACCTTGAAATGGACACAGCTCCATTTCTAGGAGCAGAGAGGCAGAAATTAATTTGTCACAATTAAACCAGGATGAGCTGTCAGATGAAAACTTAGCTTGTCTTTCCATCAGTAGTGAAATAGCAGCAATAAGGACCTTGGAGTGTTTGTGGAATTGCTACCTGTGTGTCCTCCATCCATGCTGCCTCCAGGTCACAGCTGGCGTTCCAGGCATCCTCCTGCTGCTCAGGAAGAGCTGAGTTTGGCACTGCTGCCTGCAGCACTTCCCTGTGTGGCCAGGCTGAGCCCTCCAGCCTGCAACAGCTCACATCTTCTTCCCCAGGAGGGTGTGAGCCCTTGCTGAGCCCCCAGTCTGGGCATGGTATTGCTGCATGTGCGTGGGGGATAGGGGGCCCTGAGTGAACACCTGGAACCTCTGTTTGTTCTATGAAGTAGCTGAGATATATGGGTCTGACACAGAGAAATCCTGGCAAATGAGTCCTTTAGTCTATTGAGGTGTTTGCAGTACACTGATGGAAAAGGTTTAATTTCACCAAAGACAGTTCTGGAGATCTCCAAAGCCAAAGCAGCCTTCCAGCCTGGAGGGCTGGTTGAGAGGCTTAGTTGGAACCTGGTGTTCAGCTGACCCTCCTCAAATAAATTCACCAAGTGGCCTGAAGCAGGACAATGCTTTTCATCCTGGTGGCTGCCATTCCAAGGGAGTAATGAGGTGTCCCTGTGCCAGATTTCCCTGTTCTGTGAAGTTCAGAAAGGACTGCAGGAATCTGGTGTCCAATTCCACCCTGAGAAACCAGTGATCGCATGAATAATCTCTCCTGCAAGATCATTTTAAACAAGTCAACATATTGGATAACATTTATAAAAAAAATTAAAATTGGCCCTTAGTATATTGACAGCTTAATATAATGCAAGGCACGCCTTAAGATGAGGCTGCTCTCTCTCAGTGATGTCAGTGGTGCTAATCACTAGAAAAGCTATTCAGCTGTTGCTTTTAGATTGCTAGATAAATTAATATTCAGGGAGGAGAAAAAGCTCACAGATTTGGAGCAAAGCTTGCAAATATGGTTTGTAAGGCAGGTAAAATGGACTTTTGTGTTTATAGTCTAACATAATTTTAATCAATTTAAATATATAAGGCAGCAAGGTTGGTTTTATTCCTTTTATTTTGAAATGGTTGGATCTGGCACTGATAATATTGCTGTAATAATGTAAAGTCTGAACAAGTAATATCACATGCCATCTAAAATTGCTAACATTCCAAATATCTTTATTTATATAATTAATTAAGAGGAATGTTGAATCAATCCATGCTCTAATTAGTCTATATTACAAACAGTTGTTCACACCTTAATTTCCCTCCTTCTAGCCCTTGGTAGTCCTATTCCCACTGAGTTAATTTTAAAATCCTGTCAAAGACTTCTGACTATGAGTCTCTGAAGTGGCTCAGGTAATGAACTTCTGATCTGGCTGCTTTTTTTTTCTGAATGTTAACATATGAAGCAAGATTACCTCATTAGTGCCTGGAATGCTGTAAATACATATGATAATTTGCCATACACTTAAATACTGAGCTTTTTTATGTGATACAGAAATTTTTATGAATTATGTATGGCTGTATAATGGAGGATGATGAAGGTTTTAATTTTGCATCAGGCTCCAATAACTGTTCTTCCAAAGTGAAGAACTAATAATTAAAATTATGTTAATTTGCTAACTTTAAAATACTGCAATCTCAGCTAAAGTCCAAAGTGCAGAGACTGTTTCTCTGGTGTATTACTTCACAGGCTATCTGCCATGTCTTGTCTTCTGATTTGTCAAATTCTCGTGCCATTTCTTGGGAAGATGAGTGATCAAATCCCTTGATTCGCCTTATGGACAAAAAGGGATATTCTTTATATTTTTTTTGGAAAGAGGAATGCCTTTATCTTAGTTTCTAGTCACTGTGAATTTCAGTATACTATGGAATTTTTTTGAGTGAGAATCCTATAGAATAAAAAAATTTCTGATCTTACGCAGATCAAGTAATAAGACAGTATCTAGCTGAAATAGTCTTTAAAATATGTTTAAACATACTCATTTTACTGCAAAGTTTTCACCTAAGGCAAACGGAAAAATGCAGAGCCATCTCACTTTCAGAAGACTGCAGTTAGGACTCTGCCTTCAGATCCCTGTGGTCCAGGATTTCCGGGAAAGTTCCCCCTATTCTATCTAGGGTCATCAGGAATAAGCATTTCTGTAGTGCAATGTGTGCAATTTTTCCCTGCTAAGCAGAGGAGCACACCTCACCTGTGTGCACAGGTGTGCTGGGGAGCGGTGCCAGAGCAGCAGTGTGGGATGTGCTCCTCAGTGATGCCTGCTGCTGACACAGCCAGTCAGGACAATGCTGCTCACTCCGTGCCATGGAGCAGCCTGGGGGCAGCTGAAACTCAGCTGAGCAAGAAAAGAGAAAGATCAGCCCTGAGTTTCCTGGAGCCGGTACTCTAGGGAGGCTGATTGGGCTTTAAAGTTACCTCTAACGTTGTAAGAGAAGGTTTTGGACACAGATCTTAAGTTTCAGTCGCAAATTTTAGTCCCCTCTTGGCTGTTACACACTGCAAGAGCTAATTACCTCAGCCCCTGAGGTGTCTGAAGCAGAACTTGTCAGTGCAGTCTAGCAGTACTTCTCATTCCCTGGCCATATCTTCTGTTCCTGTTCCCTCCCTAACCTACTCCATGGGGTCCCAACTCCACAAAATTTCCAAGCTGTCCCATTTAATATTGCCTCAGAGTTCCTTTTACTACTCAGGCAGTAGTCAGGATCAGATCCAAAACCAGTAAATACTGCAGGTTGTGCACAATAGGTATTCCTTTTCTAAAATACATTAACTGCCAATGTTTAATTCAAAATCATTCGAATTCAGGTTATGTTGAATGAGATCATTTGTCATTTGATCCATTTTCTCCATTCTCAGCATACACCGCTTTATTGCCAGTCTGAGCAAACCAAAGAACCTTGGCATCATCATAATCATAAAACACTTTCTTTTGTCATTAATTAGACACAACTGGGCAGGAAATAACACAGAGGCCATAAAACCCAGTGATGTATACTCAGCTCAAGGCAATAGATTTTTCTTTGATTTCCAGAAACTTTTGATAGAGCTGGATAAGATACACTCTTTTTTTTTTCTGCAACAAATATACCTCTTTTTATACCTCTTTGCCTTACCTTTCTTTCAGCTTTCTCTAGCCAATGCAGTGAGATGCCCTGCTGTGACAGGGAAGACAAGCAGCTGCAAACAGTAATTCATTTAAAAGGCACTTCCCATACAAACCAGAAGTCCCAGCGACAGTGTGAGGAGTGTGCAGAATGTGTCCTATGTTTCAGACCTTTCCTTTTACCAGTTAGATTCAAGGGTGTTGTAGAGGTTCATATATGGGAAAACCTGTGCAGTTTGATGGATTCAGCTTCATGCCAAATCTAACAGGACAGCTTGATGTTGTTTTTTGGTTGCAATGGCTAGATAATAATTCTGGGAGAAGAATTGGGGCACAAGTGCAGGGGCAAGAAGTAAAATCCTCAGCAAGGCTGTTCTGTACTGCTCAGAGCCATACACTCCCATGTAAAAAGGGAGCCTGTCGGGTAAATTTGACTTCTCCCTGCACTTGGACAGCCCACAGCAATGGCAGAACTGGCATTCTTGCTAAGGAAAGTGATAGTGGGATCTCTTCTGATGAGGTTCATGGTCAGGCTGCCAAATTTGGGGGGCATGATTACTGATAGACATGGGTATGTGTGTGATAGCAGGAATTGTACCAGAACACATAAAACATCAATTCAACATTGCCATAGGTCCATGAAGTCTATGAATACAGTCAGGAACAGGGAAAAGCCCTTCACAGTACAGGAGAGAATCCACATCACATTCAGCTGTATCATGTGCACGCACACAAAAAAAATTTACATCTGCGCTTCTAGATGCTTCACATATGCAGAACCATCATTACCTTCTCTAAAGAAAAAAACATTTTTATAACTCTTTTTAACCCAAACATCTCCTATGAAAAGCAAATAGTACAACTGAAAATCTTAAAAATATATGGTACAAGTCTAGATCATAATTGTGCTGAACTGCAACAAACTGTGAGCTTTAGAGAACTAGATGGGAGGGCACAGAGTGGCTGCTGTACTGAACTTATTTACCCAGACCTCAGTGCTTGCTGGGAGCAAGGCAGTTGAGACAAGGGCAGGTGTGGGTATATTCACAGGGTGGCTGTGAATATGGTAGAGATATTTTTTGGCAGAATTGGAGAAATTTTTACTGTACCTCCTCTTGTCCAATACATCAGTCCAGGATTTTGATTTTTTTTTAGCAGGTTCAGAGGCAATAGAATTGAGTACATGATTATTAACAGATATTTTGGATACTTTGAAATGGAAACATAACAAGAGCCTGTTGACAGATAAAATATGAGTAGCAAAAAAAGCTGAATTTGTAAATCAGCATTTCACAATAATACATAATGGATCATTTTGCACAGACTGTTACTGACAGTGATTCTTTGTTTACTGACTGTTTTTGTATGTGATCATTCCCAGGTGTCACAGAACACTGGTCCTGGTCAGACTGAACAAGTGGAAATTGTGTGCATGCAAGAAAGAGACTTCTGTGTTTTGGCCATTCTTATAATATTAGTTTCAAAATGGAAAACGGAAATAGACTGACATCTTTCTTTTTGTTTCAAATATTTCAAAACAGTTTTTCAAACTCACTTTCAATATAATAATATTTCAAATTAATTTTTCCAGTGGCCATTCTGCCCTTAATGAATACAGTAATCAGTCTTGGGATTTGATGTAGAACAGAAAAATTTATATTCCTAATAATTCCTGTTATTCTACTGGCATGCATTTTCTCTACTAGTTTTTCTAGTGATAGAATAGAATAGAATGAGAATGTTTGCATATTTTATTTCTAAAATAATTATTTTGTTATTAGCTTTGATAATACATGAAGTACAGTGTCAGCTAACAAAAGTGAAACAGAAAAATGGCAATGGTACAGTCTTCATTGGAAGATTCTTTACTGCACTGGGCTGCACATTTATCTCCTAGAATGAGAGGCTCTGTCACTGTTTAGAGCATCTCCAGTTCTCCCACAAATATTTGTAATTGATACCCCCCTTCCTCCTAAATTGGAGTTAAAACTTGATTGAGCAGTGGGGGTGTGATTTCATCATAAAATACAGAAAAATACAGGTTGCAGAGTGGCAATAAGGGATCCACAAACATTGTGCTAATTAATGAATGACATTTCATAATTATAGTTAGTGTATATTTCCTTCTCTCACTGAGGCAAGGAAATTAATTCATTTTGTACAAACTAATATATTGCAAGTTATCTCAAACATTTAAAACTTAAAAGATAAGAAGGAAGGAAAAAATGAGAGGAAATAACTTTCAAAAACCATCCTAAACTTCAGTTCAGGAAGTCATAAATCTCCCTGCACTAATGATAATCCAAAAATATTTAGCTAAGATAATAAAAATGTCTTGCTTGCTACCATAACTTATTTTCATGATCTACAATAACTGTTATGAATGTTTCCCATCAGTACACATATATCTTTTATCAGTCTAGAATATATGAACAATGTTTGCCAGACAAAGCCATTAAAAGAAGCTGTAAAAATAGAAAACAACTTGTACCAACAATTAAGCTTATTAAAAACAATGTAAGAAAAGGCAGAAGGAATTTAAATGTAAAACAAGCAAACATTTACACTGAGAAATAAAATTAAGGATTTGAGAAGGTCATCTGACTCAGCATGCTCAGTAACTAGTTTAATTCAACATTATTTTCTGAAATCAAATTGAAGAACTTATTTTAAAAAAAAGAATGAAATCCTTCAGCAGCAGGATTTTTCTCTCCCAAAATCAAGTTACACAAAGAAGTTTGGTGTTGCCAAGAAAGATTAAAAATAATGTACTTTGTTTCTAATTGGCTGCAAACTGTGGGAAGCAAACAAATACCTTATATAACATCAATAGTATTAATGTGGTATACAGAAAAGGTTAATTACATTCTGTGGTTTCCTTCTCCATATAGAATTGACTGAGAAGGATTTTTAAAGCACAGCTGCTGTGTTTCTTTTAGCTCCTCCACTATTAGCACTTGATCTACACTAGTTTGTGATGACAAATGAGTATTTTTGCTTTCATGTGGTGTTATGCCACCTCTCATTTTTGTCATGAGAATGTCAATTGATAGCACCGAGTGAAGAGAGCATTAATAACCCTGGTCAGAGAGTGGTATTCATGCTCATGGTCAAAATGGCATTCTGCTGATAGGAAGATGTGTGAATGCAAAACAGAGTAAGACCTGTAAATAATCTTGGTGAAAATTTAAAAAAAAAGAAAAAAAAGGGGAGAAGCTTCAGCTGGATTTGAACTGTGTTTTAAGAATGGGATGGAGTATTGGAAAATTCAATGTAAGGAGAATGGCAAAAGGGATATTTTTTGACTAGGAAAGCTTGAAACAGGAACAACAAGACATTTCTCTTTGGGAAGGGTTTTATATTGACAATATTATCAGTTACACTAAAGTCTTTTAGAGATAAGATGGCTGATTGGCTTACTTGCCCAAAATCAGTGTTAGGTTGGATTTTTAAAAAGGGTTTTCAAAAGGATTGATACATCAGTCCCAGACCAGGCTCTGTAGGAATATTATGGAGTGTCATTTGCCTGATGCTGCAAGAACAGGTATCATAAACATCTGCTGGATATGGGAAAGGAATATTTGTCCTTTCGAAGAGATAAAATGTGTGTGCATGCACACATAAATAAAAAAGTGATTCTCCAAATTAAGCATGTCATAATATCTTATAAACCCCAGACATTAGGACCTAAAACTGTCAGCTTCTTTTCTCCCTCATTAATCTCAAAATATAACTCAGCTTCCTGCACAAAATTACATGCTATAGATTCAAGTAATGATTTCTGTCTAGTTAAAGAGAACAATAAAATATATTTCATGCTTGTCAGGCATAGTTTCAAAACAAAGATGATACATTTTAAAACTGAATTCAGACTTACTTTATGACTGATCAAATCTGATGTTTTTCTTCAACACAGACTAATTCAGGATATATTAAAAATTAATTGTGGTCATGTGTTCCTTGGAATTTTAAACTATCATTTAAAATATTTCTGCAAGGATATATTATTTTTAAATTATTTATATGTTGAACAAAACAAACATTAAAAAGCAGCTATGAGATTTGTATCACATCAGCCAGCTTGTGACCATGATGACCATGTCACTGTGCAGAAGAATGAGTGATTGACATTCTCAGTGCTGGAGAATACCAGAGGCACTCTGCAGAGATTTGTGTTAGGACCTGTGGTGTGGTTAACAAATCATATTTTTTGAAAGATACTGACTACAGGGGCCACAATATTTGTAGACAACACAAAAAATAATTAGGAAAAGGAGAAAACAAATTTTTGAGAAGTGTAGCAAAACATTCTCATAGCACTGTATAAATATAGAAAAGAAAAAATGAAAAACAGCAAAAATGACAGACTTGAAATTTTTGTGTGCGAAGAAAAATACTTGGAGTAAAAGAACTGCATGTACACCATGATGTATTTTAAAATGACAATTACTGTGCAGGTAACAGAACATGAAGCCTTTACATGAGGATTGAAAATATCTCTCAATTCTCAATGGCAATCCAGAAAGGAAATAAAATGTAAAATATATTAAGAAAAGAATGGAGAATAATTCCTTCTGCTGTTAGCTCGTGGATTAAATGCTGTTTACCTACAGCCTCAGTGCTTCCAGCTTTTCTTATCTCATCTGCAAAATAGCCCAGAACTAAAAAATGGGTAGATAAAGGCCACAGGGGTGACCAGATATATACAGCAGTTTATGTATCCAGAAAAACTAAGTTAACATGCTTCAGCTTGGAAAAGAGAATATATTAAAAAGATGGCTAGCAGAACAATTTTCTGACACTTGTTATAGTTTCTCATGATGAAAGAACTGAGGGAACATGAAGGAAAGAAGAGTGAAATTACCATGCATATTATAATTAAATTAAGTAACTCATCACCACACCATATTGCAGAGGCCAGAAAGAAGTAGGCTCAGAAAGTAATTTTTAAAACAAATTAATGAAAGAAACATCCACTAAAGATTATTAAGTCTCTACACTGATGGCTTTAGAAGCCCCTAAACTGTGGATTGCTGAAAGCTGGAAAGACACACGAGGGAAAGTGCCAATGTATCAGTTGTCCTGCTCTTGTTCTTTTTTTGGCTAAGCATCCTCAAATGGTCACTGCCAGACAGGATGTAAAGTCACTTCTGGACTTAAAGAGATCTTTGATTTCTCCAGGAAACCTTTTTTCAAATTCTTATCTTAACAGAATTGTAGAGAAGATATGTCCGGTCATAGTCTAAAAAGTATACTTGAACAAAACTAAAACATTACCTAATTACTATCTTTGTTGTGTTGTACTTGTTTGGCTCTCCCTTTGTTTAAGTTGGATTGTTCTGGCCCCCCTATCTTGGAATGGTTCTGCCCAGGTTCTCCCTCCCCTCCCCGTTATGTGTCAATCTCCCTGGTCCCCATGGTTACCCATGTATCCATTTACGCTCCTCCCCCTTATGTGTCAATCTCCCTGGTCCCCATGGTTACCCATGTATCCATTTATGCTCCGCCCCATTATGTGTCAATCTCCCCGGTCCCCATGGTTACCCATGTATCCATTTATGCTCCGCCCCATTATGTGTCAATCTCCCTGGTCCCCATGGTTACCCATGTATCCATTTATGCTCCGCCCCATTATGTGTCAATCTCCCTGGTCCCCATGGTTACCCATGTATCCATTTATGCTCCTCCCCGGTTACCCCGGCACCCCAATGAACCCCTCCCTCGGCTCCTCCCCAGGACCCTGCCAGTCACTCCCTGCTCACACCTTTTCATCCAGAAACTTCTCTGCAGGGCTTACAGTGATTGGCTTAGGGACTGGGGACCCTCCTTTAAGTTGTATCCATTGGTTTTCTCTGCATGTCAGTCTCATGTACCCCACTCCCCCGTGGATTCCCATTCGTCCTTGTACCGGTTCCACCCCTACCTCCCAGTCCCTTTATAAACCCATGTTGCCACTCCCCTGCTCGCTGTGTTTGCTGGCTTCTCTGGTTTTTGTTAAAACTGGGAGTTACCCCGAATAGAGAGCGCTCTTTATTCCTGTTCATTGCGCCCCATCTCGGTCTCGTCCGCCCCTGGCAGCCCCTGCAGCCACAGGCTGGGTGTGTGCCTGAGGCGCTGTCCCCAAGCCCGGCTATCGGGACAGGTGCCCCCCGAGCTGCTAGCGCTTGCTGGCCGGCTAGCCGGGGTGAATAACATCAAGGCCGTCACGGCTGCATATCTTAAATATATTAACAAGAAATAATAATGCATCATTTAAAAATCAAGTTTATTACGTTTGTAATAAGTACCTGGCCGCTGTTTTCCATATTTGAAACCATGTAATCTGCCAGACTGCAGAATTCCTAAGCCTGAAATTCATGAAAGGGTGACAGGAGTTTTTTACTTACTCTAAGATTTGGTTGCTCCAGGGTAAATGATAATTTCTGCTAGTTGCTTCCTCTCTCATCTTCAGGGAATTTTTTTCCTTAAAGAAGTGGTTTAAAAACACATAATGCCTGATACACCTTCAAATGCAAATGTAGTTCTGCCAGCATAACATAAATGTATATGCCAGGATTAAATATAACCAGACGAGATAAGACGGTATTTAACAGATAGCAGAGAGAATCTGTGAGCTATTTGCAGAAGTCACATTTTACAGAGGTCAAATATTGTGGAAATTTTTCAGTTCCTTTATCTCACCTGGTAGAACATCGTTAAAGACTTTTTTTTAGGATGGATTAGAAATTCATCCTAAGAAATTCCTATCTTCAGCAGGCAAGACACAAATTTCTTTTGCATGAAAGAAGAAATGCTTGATTCCTGATATCTCACCTATTTCACACCAAAATCACTCCTTACTGAAGTTTACTTCACAGTGTCAGGAGGTCTCTTTTTAATGGCCAATTTATCATTAGGAAATTATATTTGCTGTTTCTCCAGTATGATTTCATGTCAGAGCAATCAACATCTGGGGATTTATCTGCAGGAGCAAGTTTCTTGCCCACCCTGGTGCCTGCAGTGGAGAAGAGGTTTTTCAGAGGTTGCAGAGTCTTTTCTGATGAAAAGCCAGTAAAAGCACGAGAAAAACCTGCTTTTATGTTGGCAAGCTCTTGTAACACAAAGAACTGGGCTATAGTCCTTTGAGTTAGTGCATACTCCATTTAGAGTTGCCGTTTCTGAGAGTGGGCAGGTAGGTGAGTGTGGCCAGTGTAGAGCGCAGCCAAGGCTTCATGAGAGGCAGAGAGCCAGCCTGGACCGCAGGTAGGATGGCACCCATCTGTAATGGGGATATTATTGTAAAGCTTTCACACATCCCACAATCAAGGCAAATTGAAGCCAAAAGTATCACCTTGAGGTGGGCTGCAGAACTAGAAAATATAGCTGCGACAAAGACAAGCCACACCATGGTTTGTTCCCCCACTTCTCAAGACCTTGGGAAGTAGAGACACAGTCCTATTGTCTCCTGGCTATGAGCCTTTTAAAACATTTATTATTGATTTGGTTCTTAGAAAGGGATTTAGAAAGTGGACATGTGTTTTAATTGTAAACAGGTATAGCAGTCACATTTACTTTGCCCCTGAATCCCGACCAAGAAACAAAAAAAATGTTGCATCCTTCCTTTCTTATCCTGATCTCCTGGGTCTGTTTCTCCATGCAGTCTTGCAATATGAGTGTTTGTAAATAAAACCACATGGACCACCATGCCTGATGTTGGGAGTGTGGACAGAAAAACTGCTGGCACCCTGCCCGTGAAAAGTAATTTCATTAAATAAAATTGGAAAATTGTGAGAGTGCCTGAAATGGAAGTAAAAAAAATAATATTTGCTAGAAATCTGACCTTCCTCCTCACAATAAAACTATTTTTCTGATAGAGAAATAAGAAAATTATTAAAACTTTTTTTTAAAGAACACAGGAACTGCTAACACAATAAGCTGCAATTTATATGAAAAGGATCCCTTTTGCTTCTCCAGGTCATTAGAGTTCCTCATCCATTTCTCTAGACTACATTTGTTAACTCTGAAATAGCTCAAAGGACTTAGAGAATTTTAAAAGCATTGAAAAGTCTGCAAGAAAAAAAGTGAAGCAACATTTTTATCTCTTTCCCACCTGCTTTCAGCAGGTGTGTACAATCAGACTGCATAGCTTTTATGCATTGTAAAGCTTACATCATTTAGACTTCATGCTCTACACATTTCAAATTGGTTTGACCCCTTCCTCTCCCAGGAACACACAAGTGCACAAATGAATTTTTGCTGTATTTTTCAAATCAGTGTATGCTCTAATTTATTCAGAGTTGTCTTTTAGAGTGGTTAAAAAAGCATTTTAATTATTGTTTCAGAGAGAAACCTTCCTCACAATTTTTTGGTGAAGAACCAAGCATAAAAGGGACTCTGTGTGCATATTGCATGTTTTGTTGTAACATCCCTATTTCTGAACATAAACTGACTGCCTAGAAATGTTTTCACACCTCAGTGACAGAATGGCAGAAATGTATGTATTTAATTATTAAATTCTACTTTATTGAATGGCTTAAAACAACGTCCTCATAAATAAGGGGTCATCAAGGATTTTGAAGGTTTTTTTCTTCCTTTGTTCAACTAGCATTTCCTATGCAGAAGGAGAATTCTCAGCTGATTGCATGAACTGAGGGTTGTGCTGTCTTCATTATTATTCGGACCTAAGAGGAAGACAAGAACAGAGCAGAAAGCAGAAATTCTCCAAGAACTCCTGGCTAATCTAAGATTTATGCAGCTAAACTGAAGTTGGGAAGTCCCAAGGCTATTTCATACCATTTTGAGCCAACATGGCATATATGACCCTGTAATGGAAAAGAAAGATGTTATCTGTTTTTAACTATTCTATCATTTGCTCTTTGAAACAGTTTTTGAAAATAACTTGGACCAATTATTGCACAGGTGGCCTTGATTTTCCGTACCACAAAATAAAACATTTTCCATTCATTTGAATTAAAAATTACTTTAAATAAAATGGGGATACCTTACAAATGGAAGTTGCTCAGTGGCAGTCCATATCTACACCCTTGCATAGAATCATAGAATCACAGAATCAAAAAGTGGTTTGGTTTGAAAGGGACATTAAAAATAATCTAGTTTGAGCCCCACCATAATAATCAGTTACAATTGGTAATTACGCTGATTATAAACAGTAGAATAGCAAGGAATAGTACGATACCTTAACTTAGACATATAGGTATCTCAAAAAAGTTGTCAGTGTTGTGAGAGGATTGGTTTTGCTGAGGAGACCAATATCTGAATCTTTTTTGTCAGTGATTGTGGTTGAGAAAGGGATGTACCAAAGAATGTCACATTATTTCTAATGTCATACTAAGTTTTCAGTACAAAACTGAAGGGGAAAAAAAATCAGAGGAATTCAAGTTGGAAGGAATCCCCGTGGATCCAACTCCCTTGCCAAAGCATTCCCAAAGTCAGTTTTGACTTCAAAGCTTTACCACATTTCTCAGGGTCATATCCTGTCAAGTGCTGAATAAATCCCAGGACAGATGTACTAAAACCTCTTTGGACAGAATTAATGAGAACTTTGAATTAGTCAATGCAAATGCAGATAAATTGGTCAATACAAATAAAGTGAAAAGAGGAAGGAAAAGAAAACAAAACTGCTCTGGAGAGGAAACTATTTGAGCTTTCAGACTGGACTCAGTGTTACTTTTGAAGTCTGACTCAAAAACCATGTTTCCTCTGAATAAATTTTTGGTTAGTTACTCACTTGGTTTTAGATTTGGACAGGAGATTACTCATCATTAATTTTGTGAAGCCATTTATATACATAATCACAGAAGGGTTGAGGGTGGAAAGGGACTCTGGACATGATCTGGTTCAATCACTCTGATCCAGAATGGAAACCTGCTGTCATGGCTAGCTGACAGAAAGGAGTGAATTTCATACTTCCTATGGATTGAATTCTGTTTGAGGGAAAGAAATTAAATCTGTTTCCTGCTGTTAATGAAAACCTTGTATCTAGGTGCATCCTCCCAAAAAATTACTGGAAAAACTTTCATTATATTCCAAGAGAATGGATTCATACTCAGGGTAAGATGTTTTTTAAAAAGGGAATTTCAGATTGGATTCATAGAAAAAGACAGTGGTACTTTTTTTAGGCTTTTGTTCAGAATAATTTCACAGACTGAAGCAGATAGATATATGTGGTTATAAATTTTTCAGTTTAGAAATAGAAAATGTTCTAATATTTTTTGCAAGAAGTTCCATACCACCTTGTATATGAAATAGGATGGTCAGGAAACCTAACTTGTTTTCAAATGGGGTTTGATGAAATTATAAAAATTATTTATGGTCTTAGCATTACACTAGCATATTTTATATTCCTGCTATGCTGTGAAGGATTTGGTTTAAGTTAAAAAAAATCTGGATAAAACATTACTGAAATAATGAAAAAATATTTTGGCATTGTTTACAGGAAAACCTCATGTGGTTTAGTTTTAATCTTAATTAATTTATTTCAGGAAAAGTGATTTTTAATGTGAACTGAGAGATCATACCAAAAAGAGGTGTCCTATAGTTAAAAAAATGAGCAAAAAGAATCCTAATAAAGTTGACCTGGATCTGATTTGAGGGTTATTTTATTTGTGACATTTGTCTTAACTGAAAGACTATTCTGAAGTTTCACAAAAACTTTCCTAAACACTTCTACTGCTGGACACATGGCGGGAGCTTCCCCAGAATTTAGCAGGTGTGTTCCAAATTCCCTGTTGACAGATTAGTAGGAGCAGAGCAGATGTGGCCTGCAAGGTCAGAGCTGGAGGGACAGGTGCTGGGGGTGAGATAAGTGCACTGCATTAAGGATGAGGGAAGTAGCATACAGCAATAAACAGCACACAGGCATTGTTAATAGGAAATGTTACACACTTTTTGAAATGTCTACTTGTTGAGATGAACTTTTTTATAAAAAATAAATTGAGTAAAAAATCCTAATATTAATTTCAGGATAAAAATGAAAATATTGAACTAATTTCTTAGGTGCTCCTTAATACTTTTGATTGAAGTATTTACTAAAGGAAATGTGAGACAATACACCTCAAGAAATATCCTGTCATTTAATTGCCAATACATTTCTTTGTACTAAGTATGAATAATAATACAATCTTTATATTTGGAAGTTTCTCTGCTACTTTGATGTAAGTCATTTTATTCTCAGACCAACCTTTGTGGGTTTTGAGGATTCTCACTTAAGATGAAAACTGCCAGCTTGTGTGGAAACATGATTCAGGGCAGTGAAAAGTCTGTCATTATGATTTTGTGCCCGTGGTGTTCTCTTCTCATTCCTTTTGTATTTCCAAAGGCTGGAATTGGCCAGATCCCTACTGCCTACATTTGACAGGGCTCTGTGCAGCTCTCCTAGGGCTCAGCTTACAGCTCTTCCTGTGAGGAACAGCAATTTTGTCTGCCCTGTGTCTGCTGCCTGCTTGCCTCTGTCTGTGGAGATAACCTTCTGCTAACGTTCCAGCAGGGAAGCCACAAAGGCACCTTTTCGACAAGGCTTTGCCTGTTAATGAAAGAAGTTATCTGAAGTCTTTGTACCATTCCTTGTTTTCCTGAACCGCCTGCCGTGAATGCGCTGTAAGAAATTAAAAATATTTAATTACCCTAACTATATAATTGCAGTATAATGAACCTCAGCATTTTTAGGGCAGATTAATGTAGTATGCAATTTTACTAACAGAAGAACATTTGAAAGTTTTAAATAATGGCTTAGAGGAAAAATAAAAAGACATTAAAATAATTTAGATAGTCTACCATAATTTAGATAGCTTGAGAATTAAAATTATATTAAATCATCTATCAAAAAAGAATTGTACAAAGTCTTCTTGTTCCCTCTGTTTCAAAAACAAGTTTAAGCTATGGAGGGGTAATTCAGGAATGTTTCCTTCTTACTAGTTCTAGAGATTTGTTCTGAGATGTGATGCTGCTGAGTTAACACTGGGATGACTCCTGAGTTCACAGGAAAGAAGAAACCAGAGGTGTATTCCCATGCATCTCAGAACTGTGGGATTAGGGAGCCAGAGTTGGGCTGATATCAGCCTGCAATAAGAAAAATGAGCACTAATGTTTTTATTCATGGTGATGGGAATTAAGTGAGCACATTTAAACAATGTCAGACTAGAGAAGAACAAGAATTCCATTTTGATTGCCTTTAAACAAGTGCTGACTGCTGATCATATCCCACCTTGCTGAAATACATAACCATTGCTCAGATTTTAATTTTCCACAAACATAAGTTTGTTGAGCTTGAATTATTTTCCTTTTATTAAGCACTGTGTTTCATTGTGTGCTTCTTTGTTACAACTCCTATTCAGAAGCAAAGGATTTAAAATACTTGTTATTTACTCATGCAAATGTTTTAGATAAGTAATGTAAAAATCAATAAAGCCAATCAAGTTAGAAGATTAATATTCATTATGGAAAATAAAAAAAGAGCGAAATTGAACAGAAAAAAAAAGTCTACCAGAGCCAAATCCCTAACATTTCATTAGGTGTCACATCTTAATAAAAAACTCAACAAAGTCAGAGAGTGCAACCTTCTGCCTAGTATATATCAAGTCACCTTTGCCTAGAGAGAATGTAATTGTTCAGTACTGTAGATAAATGATTGCAGAGCAGATAAGGCACATACTGTTAGGGAAGTTCTCTGCATATTGCACACCACAGCTGGGAAATGCTGTGGCTTAGGATGAATGGATGAAACCAGCCAAGCTTTAAAGTCTTTACAATAGCTAAAAGCCAAGCAAGAGTAGGGATAGGGGAGCATCACTGGTCACTGGATTTCCTAACAAGGGTTAGGGGATGGAACAGAATGGCACTACACACACATACATTAATGCTGCTGTTCAGTGAAAGGTCAGAGGCCTCACATCTGTAGGCATTATGGTCAGGACCTCTTTCTGAGACACTTTTTTCAAGGGTGTCTCAAGTAAGAGATTAAGTGTATTTTGTGGGTTTTATAGCTTTATTTCTGCTAATCTTGCATGACTGTGTGTGACTTGAATGGTGTTTTATCTATTAATAGAAAAAGATGCAGCTGGATGCTGTTGGGTTAGATAAAAAAACCCAGTAACTGAAAGGGGAACAAGTGCCCAGAGGGGTTACCATGGGCCAGTTCAGGCAATGATCTCGATGGGTCAAGTCACATATTCAGGCTTTTAACCTCCATACTAACTGGAAAAAAGATAAGATTAGCTTTGCATAACACTCAGCTAGATTTCCTCAAGTAAATATCATCTTCTCCTACTTACCAAACAGCAGAAAGTTCATAGAAGTTCTAAAACCCACATGATGAAGATTTCTTGAGATGTCTCTGGTGTAGGCCCCTATATACAAGTGTACAATGTGCCTTCTCTACACGGAGACATCCCTCAGACACAGCTCCTCTGCAGATAAAAAACCAAATCCACAGAGCTGATAACACAGTTGTGGGGAGGAAGACAGCTGCTCAGCTGGTGCGCCCAGACTCAGTGGGACAGTTCTGCTCATCAGCAGATGCCTCTGTGAAGGAAGAGACCTCCTTCACCACTAGTCGTGTGTGGAAGATACATAGGCAGACATTCACAGAGGAAAAATTAATGGATAAAAGAGGAAAGAAAAAAAAGCCCAAGAGCAGTCATAATTTGATGCTGACTTTTTAGGGTTTTACACGAAAATTCAAAATATGCAATGATTGACCACAGAGCCAAAAAAGGTGTTAATATGACAATATTTTAACTCACTCAGTAATCATACAATAGTTTCTCAGGAATTGAATAGGTACATTCATATAGGGTTGTTTTGTTTGTGGGTTTGTTTTTTTTTTTTTGAATGTTCCATTTCTTTAATTCTCAGTTTGGTCTCTGACAGTATCTACAAAAGTAAAACTTCAAGAACTTGCAAGTGTTGTAAACTCCAAGGTTTTTAAACTTGCTTCTCCTTATTCTTCTCTTGCTCCAGTTATTCACCATTTTTATCTGGTACCATGTTAGGGCCTGAAGCAATGCTTGCATCCCTTATGGAATTCAGAATATCACTCCACTTTTGAACAATGTAAAACTTGAAGAACAGAGATGAGAACCTAGCCAGAAGATGGATTTTTTTTGTTGTTTTTTCTCTTCAGAGAAAGAAAATTATCAAAGAAAACATATTACTCCATCTCTTTTATTGATATTTCAAAGTGGCAATGTGACTTATTTTACATATTTAGGCAGAAAACTTTTACCATTAAATTGGCATAGAACAGTGTATTAGGAGTAGAATATTCAGCTTTGGAGTGTAATGTATCATTAGCACAGCAAGGTGACTGGATATGTATGAGTGTACACCTGGATGTGTCCAGAATCTTGAACATCATTCTTGGCAAATCATTTGATCCAGAAGCATGAATGCCAAACAAGCTCTAACTGAAATTAGTGCAGAGATTGCCCATTTAAGATAAATTGCAAAGTGAGCTGTCACCAACAGCCACAGAGCACTGAGGAGCAGCTGTTCTGGTAAAATACACATGTAACTGGAGAGGACAGTATTTGCCTTTTGCAGACCAGAGCACTGCTGAGAGCACTCCTTGGAACCCTTCTTCAAGCTGCAGTGGCTCTTTCAACTGCTACTGTATTCTGGTGTTATATATGAAGAAAATGCAGCTTCACTACTGAGACCTGAAGTGTCTAGATTTATTATTTTGTAGTCCCAGATGCTTGTTTAATAATGCATTCTTCTGACAGAAAGTTGGTTATCTAGGAGTTTTTAAATTTCTTTTTCCCTCAGAGGTAGCTTAGCTTGAAACACAGTTATCTGTCCCATTCCATGGGATGCATGGCCAGCTTCCCCCTGTCAGCACTCAATTCCTTTTAGTTTCTCTTTGTCCATTTTGACCTCACTGGTTTCTAAACATATGGAAAAAGTAGTACTGTAGCAACACATGTGACTGGAAAACAAAGGAGAAGGGAGAGCAGACTGACGTGCAGAATATCAATTTTGGCAGCTGGAAAATATGACCTAAAATAGATTTTCTAAAATTGTTTGGAAAATCAGGTTCTATTAAATAAAGAAAAAATGCAGAATGATAAAAAGTACTTAACAAAAATATAAAATAAGAAATGACAAAGTGAAAGCATATTTTATTGATTTTCAGGTTATTTTGACTTTTCATTTCTTAACTAGTAATTTAATTTCATGATCAAACATTTATTTTATTCTTCAAAACTGAAGTTTTAAGGGTAAAAGTATGGACACTTTCAAACATTGTAAGGAAATATTTGTTCCTAGTAGAAAAAAAAAATTCATGTTGACTTCTATAAAACATGGTAGCATTTCAGGTTAGCCCAGACCAGATACTTTATTTTATTTGTTAAATTGTTAAATCAAAATCCTATAATTTTATATGTGTAAATAAAGCTCCTGCCTCTTGCTGTCTTCTTGAGGTATATTGATCAATAAAAGCGTTTATTAACTGCCTTGTTGCCAACTTTCTAAGGTAACAGGACTGAAATCAAATAAATAGTCTCCATGAAAATTAATATCACCTGTAATTAATTCATTTTCTTCTAGAAATCTTAGGGATTTTGTAAATGATGACTGGCATTTATGGGGGAAAATGAAGTTTTAACTAGTTTTTCCTCTCCTTTTCTCCTAGATTTTTAATAAAAATAGCAATCAATAGCTATATCTTTAAAAGCACATAAGCCAGCAATCTTAAAATTGCTAGAAACAGTTGCAAATTAATTTCAGGCACATGACACAGACTTCAAAAAAACAAGAAATGTAGTTGTTTAGGCTATAGTCAAATTTTATTTATTTCACCATAGCAAAAATCTAATAGCATGTATTTTGGCATTCTACAATTAAACTTTTCTAAGTCAATTACTTACCTTGTTTTATTTAGTTATAGACAAATCTAGCAGAACTAAATGTTCACAATTTCTAGATTACATTGCTTAGAAATACACAATGAAAAATCAACCTTCTGTCAAAAAAAATCAGAAGTCTTCAAAGTGAAAATTTCATCATTGTCTCCCAGTTTGTAACTGGACGCATCACTGAAGAAAAGGAGAGAGAACAGAGGTGAAAGTTGGATCAACCTTCCTGCTGCCATCCATGTAAAATTTTAAACAAAATTTTGAACATCCATGTAAAAGTTTAACACCAAGTTAAACAGTGGTCGTAACTCTTTCCAGAGTATCCAGGTGCAGAGAGGCATGGTGAAGGAAAACTAAGTTATTTTTGATCAGAGATTGTATGGCTGCAAAAAAAAGCCGTGCCTCTTTCTGCAGCTGGCAAGGGAAAGACAAATGTAGAAACTACAAGCATCGTCTCCTCTAATTAAATGTTTTGAAGTATTGATTGTAAGGGAGAGTTGCAGGTATTCAGCTGACTCTGAACTGTCTCCTGAAGTGCTCTTTCAAGTCTGTTTTTTACCCTTACAGGTGTTTTCTGCAACAGGCTCTTTATCAAGATTTCAGGTCAACACTGCTGAGTAACACACTTATTCCCCAATCACAGCACTGTGAAAGGAAAAGGTTCACCTGAACTTTTCCCTTAATGCAAGGGAGAAAGCTGAGACAGGAACAAAACCACCACTTTTCCTGATCATACATACTATGACCTTCATGGAATCATTTAAGCTCTGGTCTTCCTCTATAAAGCAGGGATAACCTTCACCAGTAACCCAAAAAGTACTGTTAATGCACTTGCTGTGAGTTGCTAAAATCCTATGACAGTGAAAGGGGTAGAATTAATAGGAGTGACTGGAAAGAGAAAGGTCATTAAGGGGAGGCTGCCTTTCCCCTAATGCTGCCCAAGGTGGCTCAGGCTGCCAATGGCCTGGCACAGCACAGCTGGGCAGGCTCCATCAGGCATCCCTGAAGGGGCAGCTCTGATCTCATGCCTGCCTGCAAAGGCACGTAGAGCTGTCTAATGGTGTTGAGAGAGGGCATTAGACCTTACACTCACATTAATTCTATTACACCACTATAAGGTATTTTCAAATGAGTGCAATTAGAACATAAGGGGGAAAAATCTATCTAAAGCATAGCATTAAATTTTAATAGGGAGTTATACATGTCTGCATTTTATAGTGAAAAGCTATTACTGCAAAGGGACTGGTCACTTTTAGTTTCCTTTAGGCCTTTGAACAAAATATGGGTCTATATCACAAATTAACTAACTTAGAAGCAAAAGTCTGTTGTCAAGACCGTTAACATTTTTGTCTGGAAGCCTGACACTGCATGACTCAGTAACAAGTATCTTCTTTATGTTATGGAAAGCCAGAGAAATATTAAAAATCTTCAACATTTGCACCTCTGACTGTCCACAGTCATTTTTAAAATAAGCATCCATTTTTGGGGGGTGGGAGCACCTGTCTGTAGTAAATCATATTAACTTCTGTCAGCTTAAATTGGCACGTGGAATAATTCCCACCTTGAACCTGCTAAATCTACTTGGATTAAACTGTCTAGAAGAAATCAGTAAAGGAAACCTACAGGAGTTTTACCTCTTTTAATGCTTTTAAAGTAAACTAGACTGTCCTTGAAAAGAGACAGCCCACAGAGAACTTACTTCTTGTGGAATTACAGCCAGTCAGTTGCTGCTCCCTCTGCAGTCAGCTTTATCCAAGTAGGATCTGATTGTGTGCTCAAGCCTACAGCCATCCTGATTTTGCTCTCCTTAACCAAAATTTCATATATGAATGTAGACACATGGCAGAGTCCAGAGCATCTCCCAGAGAAAGGGCTCACTCTCTAAAACAGCATTTTGCCATAATTCTAAATCAGACTCCATACAATCTGAATAAATCTTGAATAGGCCAAAACAAGTTGAAAGCCAAACCTTTTGATTCACCCAGTGCACATATCTGGGGCTTTTTTTCCCTTTAAGTTTCTAATACTCAACAACACTGAGAATTAAAGTATTCAGATCACACATTTTGACATACTGCCTCTACCCAATCTCCAAAACCTCCTTTTTTTTCACTTCACTTCAGTATCAACATATCTATATATAGTCAGAAGATCACAAAGGTTGCAGTGTCTTCAGCAAAATTGATAAAGAAAACCAAACCAGGATGAGCTTGGTAAATCTGAACCAAAGAACAAGCTTCTGCCAGTCAGGTAAAGTGCACAAATTCTACAAGGTTTTCCTGCATTCTACTCAGACATTTCAGTGAGTTCTTATAGCCTCTTCTCACAATAACCAGAAGGAAGTTCATGCTCCAAACATGGCAGTTCAGAAAGCTTTGGAGTCACTTTCACTTGAGCTATTGTGCTCCACCTTCTCTTCCAGCAGGTGACAGATGCTATTCTCTGTATATTTGCTCCTGCCGCGGTATCACCCTCCGTTCCCATTTCCCATTTATTGAAAATACTTAAAAGAGATCACCTGGAAGCCCAGTATATTGTGCCAATAAATAAAAGGATGCCCAGAACAGACTGAAAATCTGGAATATATATTGTCGCAATTCAACCTTTTCCCAGATGCCTGTGTACATACAGCATTCAAATGTTGAGACTAACACAGTAAGCACACATATTCTTAGATGAATCACAAGTGAAGGATAATTTGTCATCTGGAAAAGCTGTTTACTGATCTGTTCCCCATGATAGCTTTTCTACCATTATCATATTGTGTGTTATCTTACTACAAATCAAGAACTACCCCATTTGAATGAGAATCGAGATGATTTCAAAGACAACAGGAGCTGATTTATTTTTATATATATATATATATATATATATATATATATATATATAAAAGATGAAAAATTAATGAGAGCATTTTCTTTCCAAGCTACAGAATTTCTGGTTCATTTGGGCACACTCACATTTTGATGCAGAATGTTGTTGATCCTGTGTACAGTCAGGCACTGTGCCTCTTCAGATTGTGGCTATGCTAGGCAGGAACTAAATGTAAAACTATGCTGAATTTCAAGTTATTTTCCAGAACTCTCTTTAATTTTGAAATTTTACACACTTTACTCTTGAAGCGTAGAAATACAGCTTGTCTTGCACTACCCAACTTGCTGGTCAGAGTTAAGGAAACATATAAGTCAATCTGGTAATGGAAAAATTTAAAAAATCACCTGGTTTCATTATTAAAAGTGTCTTGTACACTGTATACCAGGGACCTGGTAGTCACTCAGCTTCAGATTTTGCATTCCTGCTGATCCCAGTCATTGAAACCACCAGCTAGTCACACTCCTCATACTCAGAGAGAACCCATTCAGCCTCTGAATTCACAACCCCAGGCCTGACTAAGCCTGAAGATTTCTTCTTTCATAAAATTTCCAAATATTAATATGCTTCTGCTTTTTAATCTGCTAAAGGTACTTTCTGAAGTAATTTTCTTGTCCTGACAGCAGTCAACACCTCTTGTGTTGTCTAAAAGGAGTCTCATGGTCTACTTCTCCACTGAGCTTCACACTGACCATTACTGCTTCAACTTTATGCCTCTTGTATTTGCTGCACTGTCTCCTCAGCATCATCTAGGCAAGGATTCATTTTTTAAAGTCTCTAGTATGTCAAGCCATAGCTTTTCTTTTCTACTAGAATTCCACCGAGACAAGATTGGAACTTATCTGCATGGAGCTTTTCATCACTAATTGTAAAAAAGTTATACATGTCAGTACAGGGATGTCAGTAACAGGTAGTTATGAATTTTTAATTCATCTATGACAGAGAAAAAAATCTAAGGGATAAAAGCATAAATGACTATAAGGTAGTCTAAAAAATAATGCTGGTCTGTAATTCCAAGACCTGCTTCTCCTGTAAGTCAGACAATAACACAAGCCATGGACAATAGCCACTTCTGCTTACAGATGACTGAAATGACCCTCATTGCCTGTCTTTCTTGTTTTTATAGCTTTTGGAAGGTAAAATGGGTGTCTTTGTTAATAAAAATCTTTAAAATTGATTAAGCTGGGGAATGGCAAGGGAAATCTCTCTTGTCTGGTTTAACAGTCACAGGTGTGTGACCTTGGATAGTCCTTCCCAAAACAAACAGGATCCTTCAGATGACTGCAAATCTTGCAAGTTACTTCCTGCTTGTCCCAGCTTCCAGGTTTTCTCAGTCAAACACAGATAGCTCATACTGACCTATCTGCCAGCTGAGCTCCTCATCCAAGCCCCTCTGTGTTGCCCTTCCACAGCTGGAGTGGACAGCCTGAGAGATTCCGATCCATGGAGGCAGGAACAGACACATCCACCCAAAGTGAGAGTGAGAAAGGGAGTCATAAAGCAAAAGAGACAGAATATCCTCCTATATCAAAAAAGGTATTAATAACACCCAGGTCATGAGGAGAAGAGAAACACAGGTTAGGGAGAATGGCAGCAGCACTCTGAAGTGTGTTCTCTTCAGGAGAGGTGGAATTTACCTCCGACATCAACAGATTGCAAAGATGGCTGTAGTGGAAAGGATATGTATGTATAGACAAGAAAAAAATTGTATTGCCTATATATACAGCACATTCTGGGGTATAGAAAAGTATGTAAGACTTAAAAAAAATGCAGTTAGTGTCAACATAGGTCAGCTAAACAGTTTTTTCACCAGGAAAAATAAAAATACATTCAGCCAGCTGTATGTTTTACCAACACATAATGCCAATAACTGGAAATCAAAATAAGAGTGAAGATAAGGCACTAGGAAATTCTCTGAGCTACTGCTTTTAAGCCTTCTCTGTGACATTTAGCAAGCAGCCTTGCCTTGTTCACTTCCAAACCTCAAATTCCATCTTTATCATGAGCAAACATAGAAAAGAAAGGGAATTGGAGGTGAGAATAATCCCTGTTCTGCTGCAAGTCAGGTAATATCTTCACATTCTGGTAATCCTTCATCCAGTCTTCCCAATTGTCATGCATATAAAAGAATACACATAACACCAAACTTCCATCTGTTAGCATGGCTGTAACCAGCTGCCAATTATTTTACACAAGATAAATTGTGGCTGTCACATGCTCTGAAATGAAAAAAAATAGATGAGAAAAGAATATTTTGTTTTATTCATCTCTGTTTTGTCTTTATCTGTTGAAATTCAACAGTTTCTGTTTTCTCAGCCTTCAGCAATTAGAGTCAGTATCTGAAATGCTGGAGATGCTTTCCCTCAAATCTTTTATTGCATTCTGAGCAATTTTTCTATTAACAGCCACTTTTCTTGGACAATCCCTGTGATAAATATGGAATAATCTTTGGATTTTGGAAGAAGCAATTCTGCACCTATCATGTATATTTTAGGTATAGACCAATTTGGGAAAGCAGAAAGAAACATTTATTTCGAAGAATAACTATTCTCCCATTGCTAGCAAAGCATCTACTGTGAAACATTGATTTGTTTTTATAGTTACACAAAACAAATATAAAATTTAAAATTGCTGTTCTAAATGGCTCATATAGACATATTATGCCTTTTTAATTATAAAATCATTAACACTTTACCTCAAACTATTTTATACACTGTTTTTAGGTAACATAGTAAAGAAAAATAAAGAAAACTTTTTTTCTTCTAGAAAAGTTAACTTTTCAGCAACTTTCAAGGCAAATCCAGATCTGTGTGGAAATTATTTTCTCTCATAAAATGACAGAGTACTTTTTGAATCTTAAGCATCTTCCTGAAATTTTAGCAATTTCAGATACAGACAGGCAATCTTGTAATTTTAAGTTGTCTGCATGTATTGCACTGATGTTTTCCTTTTTTTAAAATTTGCTTTCATTCTTACTGCCTTCATAAATTTTCTGCCTGTGTCTCCTGTTATCCAAAACCAGATGGCCATCTCAGATCTCAGACAGAATTTGATTATTCTGTGGTGGTAGAATTATTTCCACTTCATTTCCCTTTTTTCTGCTCAAGTCAAAAGAAAAGGCTAAAACAGGAAGCCATGATTTATTTTCACCTATTTCTGAGCAAATTGATATAATTTAAAATGAATTATAATTTAACTCTCCATACCCTGCTTCTCTCAGTTAAAATAAGCAAACATATTTTATTTTTAATTCAAATAACACGTTTAACATACTCCAAATAGCCAAGTTTCTTGCAAGATTCAGTTTGATTTTAGAAAGGAAATGCATGTCTATTATTATTAGCATCAGGCAGAAATGCACAAGCTTTCTCTATACCGTCAACTTATGTATGTATCGCATTTTGGTGGGGGAAAAAAACCCTTTGGACATGTTATGTTTATTGTCTCTAATTCTTGACCTTCTGGTGAAGCTGCCATTCAAGATGTAGTTGTAATACACCTGTAAAAATACTGGGTACCTTGTGGATACTTTAGATCAAAAGTAAACAGTCCAATTTCAATAGACCTTACCTATATCTAGCTATCACAAGTGTGATGGAACTGGAGATCCCAACAGTGTTCCTTCTCCAGCTCAATAAATTGTTTTTAAAAACTGAAAGAAGTAAAAGAAACAGCTGTTCACTGTTTTAAAGATCAGGAAGAATTCAAAAAACAAAAGCAGGAATTAATGATACAAACTAAGTGAAAGGATGACATCACTCCATCTCATCACTCCACAGTATAAAGACCTTAAATCTTACAGAATACCTGACAACAATGAAAGTATCCTCAGTCTGGACAACTATTTCACTGCAAAATCATCAAAACCCTCACATCAAGAAAACAACTTGCCCCACAACACCCTCAAATTTGGGGAAAACGCAAATCTTATGCTCACCACTGATGGTATAGCAATGTAGCATGCTGCAAATCAAAAGCTGATTGACAGACTCTGTGACAGAGGATTCCTTGTCTCCTCCCTCAAGACATCAGTGATACAAAAGCTGTGTGCTACAGTTTGCCTTGTTCAAAGTTTCTTGTAAATATTTAGTCTCAAGGCTTAAGAAAACTTCTAAATGTGGTCCAGACACTCTCAAATCTCAGAAATGACAAACAAAACAAAATTTTAATAACATCCTAATTACTTTCTTAAAAACTCATGACAGCTGAGTAAGTCTCTTGAGACACAGTTCTTTATTTCAGAGCAATCATTGTTTCCTATTAGCAAAAGGAAAGCACAAAACATTCATGAATATTCACAGTATAGGGAGATCCCTTACTAGCTGTGTACTTGGTGTTAGCAACAGGGATTTGATTTTTACGACCCCTGTGGATCAAGGCCTGAAAGGGAGAGACAGCATTCACCCAACTTCATGGGACAAACGCATCTTTGCAAACCAGCTGGGCAGCCTGGTGAGGAGGGCTTTAAACTAGCAATAATGCAGAAGGAAGACAATAACCCACAGTCAGGTGAAAAAGCAGTGGATCTGGCTGACAAGCAACCATTTTTATATGCCTCCAGACAGGTAATCAGTCATTAAATTTATGGTAATTCTTTCTCTTTCTGCCCATGAGAAACAGTGATGTTTCTGCAGGATGCACAATGGAAGTCTAGGATTTCCTGGTTCAACTTTAACACAGATATGCACACAGATCCCCAGAGTTTTGCTGCAATATAATACACAGCATAAATAATTTTCAAGTTCAGTCCACAAATTGCCTTTCTGTTCAGACTTAGGAGACTTTCAGTGAACAGCCACCAATGCCTCCTTAGGTTGCCCAAGTTTTCTCAGCATTTCTTGCGGTTAGTCAAAGTTTGACACTTCTGATTTTATCACATCTGATATCAGAGACTCCATCAAGACTTCTAAGGACTGCTTTGTTGGTGATCTGATGCTCAGATATTGCAGCTGTTGCAAGCAATATCAAATCAACCATTAAAAAAAATAGAATGACAAGATGGTCAGTGAGGAGTGAACTTTCCAGACACAACAACATCACGTGGATTGACAGTTTGCCCCTTTCCCATGTAAAAGGTCACATACACACACCTGAAAGCAGCTAAACCAGCCTGGCTTAGGCATCTCTGCAGCTTTCTCTCCTAGTTCTGTTTAAACCTGACTTGGACAAAGCACCTACACTGTCATTTACTGTCACTTCATCCTGGTTCCTCGGTCGTTTTCAACTATATGACCATTCCCTAATATCTTTTTTGAAAACTCTCATTTAATGTCTATCCATTATTCATTTCACAATACACCCAGATTTAGCCTTTCCAATATAAAATATTTTTATAAACTCTCTTAACAGAGAATGTAAACTTAACTGTAGGTCTGACTTAGCTGCATTCTGTTTACAATCTATGAAAACACCTTTAGTTTCATAGTGTCTCAGGCATTTTTAAGGATAGCTAAAGGAAATTACCCCTCTGCTAATTATACTTCCCAGTAAATTAAGAGCCTTGCATTTGAGAAATTTCAAAGCCTCTACAAAAAGTACATCTGTGCTTGAAAACTGAATAAGACCATATGTAACAACTCCTAAAAGTGAGATAAATCTTTGAAGGAGAGAAAGTCTTCAGTAAGAAAATGTTAGTTCATTTGTGTGTTCTGAATAATAGAATGTATTTAATCCTAATACTCAGAAAACACCCAAGATACCCAAAGGCAAACTAATTTATGCTCTCAGTTACTACCATGCCAAGCACAGCCACTGTTTCATGGCACTGTTAGGAGGAATACTGTTACATGGAAATACCTGACATTTCCAGAGTGAAAGTAAACACAAAATATTCTACACAAACAGGTCCTACAGATTGACACTGAGTTTCAGACTCTCAGGAACTCAAGTTGGATCATATGAGCTCTACCTCTGTCTTATTTCTTTTTTTTTTACAGTATATATAAATAAAGGATGTTGATCAATCTGGTACATTGCAGTAAGTCCAAAACAGGAACAATTTAACTGTGTGCAAAGACTAATTAAAAGCATCTTGCTCATATAAAGAGTAACTCACTCAATGTAAATCAGCACTAAACAGTTGGCTGACTTTGAGTCTAAATTTTCCACCCCCTTTCTCTGCAGCAGAAGGAGAATTGGGACAGTTTAAAAACCCCAAGCATATGCTGGAACTGGAAGATGGGAAAGTGGAGTGACTACCATTTACACTTAAATGCCATAGACTTTGCTTGAAATTTCTGTAATAAAACACCATTTCCTTAAAAAAGTTATATACCACAGACAATAGTCTCCTTTTTTGCACATATATGTGTTCAGCAAGATACAACTAAGCAGTTACATCTCTCACTTCTAAAATATGCTTGACCACTTGCTTATTCTCTAAGTATTGAAGTGCCAAACTTCAGAAAAACATCACTCAGTTCATTGTGTATGGAGGAAAACAATGGAGGAAACAAAGGTTTAGGTGCAGTTCCAAAAACTCCATTTTATGTCTTTCTCACCACTGACTAGACATGCCATATAAACACACATAAACACAGAAATTACGTATTTCTCATGCTAACACTTATAATTAAACCTCTCTGTATGTTTAACTCCTGTAAATCTAAGGAATATATAAAATGAAGAACTAATCTAGGCGGTAAGCCTAAGGCTGTGAGTTAGGTGGTCCAAGAGGGGAAGTTTTGGTTTAGGGTGTGATCCTTGCTAAGCATAATTTTAAAATACTTTTTAATATAGGTCACATTTTAAGATGCTTTGTCCTGTAGGCAAAGGTTGCACAGCTTTGGAGAATTTTTGTTTTTTTCAGTAAATGTCTCTGTGTCATGCAATTCTTTCCCCTGCCTCATAGAATGACAAGCTGCTCTCTGGAAAGCAGTCAATGTGCAGTGGAAAGACTGATGTCTGACTCCTTTCTTGCAGACTTTCAATGGGGAATGAGAAAAAAAATGCTCTGAAAGGACAAGAGAAAAATAAACTTATAACATCATGATTAGGGTGACAGGACACTGCCTAAGGGAACCATAGCTCCTGGGCAAGTCACTGTAGCTGAAGGGTTGAACGTGAACTCTTTATTTTTAAAATGCTTGGCTGGCAATATTTGTCTAATCTACCCCTGACAATGTTTTAATCCCGTCACATGCATAAACATTTTTCATTACTTGAGGTATTAAGAGCTTAAGTTTTCCTAGTGAGATCTGATTTGTTGGCTGCTTAACTGTACAAGCATTCATAAAGTGGAATTTATAAAGGCTAACAACATTTTAAACTTGATGGAGAGCATTGTGGACAGAGGCCAGACTGGGATGGAAGCATTTTTGTCCAAGCTGTTAACTTGTATTAGCCCCCAAAGCAGGGCTGCAGCAGACAAGATGTCCTTGGTCGTGGTCCCTGACCCATGCTATCTGACACAAGCCAGAGTCATGACAGACACTGTCTTGGTTTGAGTTTAAGGGATTGAATTCCAGTATTAGAGGATGTCTCCTAGCAAGTTAAAGTTACTGGCATGGGAGGAGCCCCCCAGTGCCTGGATTTGGACCATTATTTGCAGGACATCGGAAGAAAAACTGGCACCAGCCTACCCCCCAGATCAAGCCCTATTAAAGTTTGTGCCCCAAATGGGAAGCTCAAATGCTTTAAATCAAAACTGAACAGCTTTATTTGTAGCATTGTTAAATATAACTTTCTCAGAAGTGAAGAAACCATTTTTATGCAAGTTTTCAATCAAGGCTGCAAGCTCAACAGATGCCATTGAAGTACTCAGGAGGATACACCCAGCATGCACATCTTTAAAATTGCTAATAGGACAATCAACTGAAAACAAAGTTAGAAAAGATTGGGTCAGGCAAATAATGAGCTCTGCTTTAATTCTGTGATTTATATTGTTAATCATAAATCAGTTATTTGTAGTTATTATATTTAACAGTTTTCCTGGACTATTAAAATTGTAGAGATGGGGTGCCTTGACACTTGTCAATAATGTTGTCATTTTAGTCAATAATGTTGTCATTTTATTACAAAAATTAGATTAAATTATTTACAAATCCCTTGACTTCTATTGACTCACCAATAAGAAACAAACTTCAACACCATCATCTGATACACACCATTTTGTTGTGTCCCTTCAGACAGGTAAATTGATTAACCTTGATGGAACCCCACATGCATTACCTTCACTTGAAATAGTAAATTAATGAATTTCATTTATTCAATTAAATCCGGTTTTCACTTCAGCTATGTCCTTAAAAGCAGCTTTAACTTTTATTTCCTTGCTGTTGACACATTGTGAAAAATTGTGTACAGGAGTTCAGGAAAAAAGCAAGCCAAAACAGGGCCGTGAACTGGTTTTCAACTCTTCTTCTTAAAAATTCCATTGAGTATAATGAGACTTACATGTTATATCCATTTGACAAATTTTTTTTCAACTGTGCCATAGTAAATAAACACATAGTTGATTTTTTTAATTTTAGGACTGGTATCTCCAGTATTCCTTTTTCTCTTCAAGCTGATATGTTTAATAAGTATATTATTCTCATAATTATTCTTCAAAACTGAAGACATATCCTGGTCAACATTTATTTCAAAAGGAACTTTCCCAAGGAAATGAAACTGAAAAGCAAACTATTAAATGAAAACTAAAGAATGCAAACAGAAACTGAAGAGTTCAATTGATCCATAAGTTCTTACTGATATGAATATAAATACAGAAAATAAGCATTCTCACAAAAAGAACATTTAAATACATTCTTAGCTTAGTTATAGCAATATTTGTTAAGTGATCCTCTATTCTTTTTCACTTACCATCTACCTTATCACAAGAGCTCAAGCAAAATTTTTGATGTTTAAAGAGGTTTCTGAATTAAAGATTCTATAACAGCTGAAAGATAAGTAGGGAAAAAGTTATTAAGTCATTCAATTATTTTTAATACATTCTTTTTGGAATGCACAATCATGCTGTAAATTTTCATCTGAGACCTGAGACTCAAAAAGTGTTTATAAGTCATATGAAATGCAAAAGGCAAATTATAAGGCAACAATATACAGACAGATCTATGATTCAAAATTTCTTAAAGTCAGTTTGAATTTCCAATTGATTTTGATCTTTCACAAAGACTTTTTTTCTCTCATGTTTCCACTCCTCATAGCATATGAGGAGTAAGTTGGAGAAGATGAACTATCAGCTTTATTTCTGAAATCTGTTCTGCTTGTTTGCATCTGCATTCTGTCAAAATCGTTTGCTAAGAATAATTTGATCCCAGATGACCATGTAAAACTTACTGAAAACTAAAAATCTCTTACAGAGACCAGTGTGTATGTAATAATGAGTTAGGCAGAAACTGAAACAGCACAAAATGATGTCCCTTCAACTCCTTAACTGAAAATCAGTATTTTTTTACAAAAACATTGATTGCAACATTCAAGATAGATCACTTATTAAAAAGTTGAAATGCTAAACATGCTAAGCATTTCCTCACATTGCTAAAGCTTTCATGGTTAAATCTGAGCTTACTGAGCAAACCCACTCAAACACTTTGGTTAATTTTATTGGTTTGCAGCAAGCTGATTATTTTTTTTAAATTCCAGAACTTTTACTGCTCCTGTGCCTATTATCTTGGCAACTGAAACGTTCTTCAAAGCTCTGCATTCTCCTCACTGAAATAGAGCAGAAATAGAGGGATGTTCACCATAATCTGTGTGGATTCATTGCAATCTATGCTTAACACCGCAATGCAAAAGGAGAAACTGCAGAGCATGAGAGAAGTGGTGCTGCTGAACATCCGAAAGGGAAAAGATCTTGTTTCTGAGGGGCAGGAGATGATTTTACCAGCAGAAGGTACCTCTTCACTTCAAGGTCTGGAGGTTAACACCTTACTTCCACTGTGTTCCCTACCAGGATTTGTTCCTTCACCTGCAAGGTGATTATGCCTTTCATTGTGCCTTTCAGCTTTTATTGAGCAAATGTCCATGACCTCTTGGCTATCACAGCAGGTCCATGTAAATGCCATTCACATAAAAAGGAAAAAGAAGAAAGATGCCCCATCCCTGGAAGCATTCAAGGCCAGGTTGGATGGGGCTCTGAGCAATCTGGTCTAATGAAAGGTGTCTCTGCCCATGGCAGGGGATCAGTAACTGGATCATCTTTAGGGTCCCTTCCAGCCCAGCCATTCTGTGATTCTATGAAGAAATAAAAGAGAAGACTTATGAAGGATAACAGAAGTGCTTATTAAGGGATTACAAATACTGTAAATAAAAGGAAAGAGAAAATAAACCAGTTAATAACCACCAATTTCTCTCCTGACATTACAGGATACTTAATTATCTAATTACTTATACTTTCAGTATGTTTCCAATTTAAATGGAGCTTAGAAGGCCCTCAGTATCAGGATGTCATTTGCACAATGTTGAGTAGGAGGAGACTAATTTTTCTAATAACCTTAGCTTTTCTTTACAATGTTCTTGATATATAGAGATTTGAGGGATAAAAGTGATGTAGGAATAGAAAAAATACATGGAATGAGTAAGAAAGGTGTCCTGACAGTCCATCTTCTGATTTAAAAAAATTGTCTTAAAGCCCAAAATGGCACAATCCACTGACATACATTTATACCAAGGGCTAGTAAAAGCAAATTGACATTCTTAACACATGTGCTGGAAAAGTACAGTGAAAAAAATGAAAATCTACACAGAAGGACAGACCTTGCATAATTCACATGCTTTATTCATTAGGATCTAGAACACTCAACTTGTTAGAATTATTTTACAGTACTGAATGACAAAAAATGGGAAGAATTTAATGTCTTTATGCTTTCTGCAGCAACTCCACTGTAGACAGATCAAACAGATCATTGTCTTATTTCACAGATCTGTAAATAGCAACAGTCAAATAAAAAATGCATATCTAAAGAACCCTGAATGGGAAGCTGTAGGAGTGCCAAAATAAGAGTGAAATAGAGTCTGGATATCCTCTAACTTCTGGTAAATACATTTTGATGGCTCTAAGATTATGTTTTGTGGGAGGTGCCTCTGTAAGTTCATATATTTGCTGTATGGAGGATGGGCTAAAACAGTGCTGCCTGTTTCTTTTCCTGGTACAATGAGTGATGTGCATAATGTGAAATATGTGCATATATATATTTCCTAGAAAAAAGAAGTGCAGATCTCTGGCTTGGCACTTTATCATAGAGCTGTAATGGTTTCCTTTACATCACTCCCTCTTGTTGATGAAAGATATTGGATAAAATTAACACCATTTTCATTGCACAACTACACTCCAAAAGTATGCTTTGTGCTTCCTCAAGAAGTTTTCATTCCTTTTTCTTCAGCTAATGTGACCTTTTTTGAAGGGCAATGCAAAGCAGAAAAAGGAAAATAATACTTTGGGTCCATAAGAGCTCCTGCCATGAAGGTTTTCAAAATAGCTGTTTTATGCACTGAGAGAAAACAACATAAAACTATAAGACTCTTTTTCATCTAAGTAAAATATGCCTATTTCTCTGTCTGCTGCTGATTCATGAATGGTAATAGTGAGAGCATTATAGTGGCAATGAAATGTCTGTGATGGCTTATTGACAAGAAACTCTCCACAGACACAATCAAACTTCGAGACTTTGAGACTAATGTCTCTTTGGCCACAGGAGGCAAAACTCAGGAAGAGTTGAGGTTTTCTCTTGTTCAGATAGGGCCTCAAAGCAGGTACCTCTAGCTGTCATTAAGCAAACTCAGGATATGGTTATTTTACAAAGAAGTTGGAGAAAAAGACGATTAGGACTTCAGGCCTAAAAGAACTGCTCTGGTTGGAAATTTTACATTCCCATGGTGTGAAGCAACAGATACGGGCTCCTGGGTTTTACCAGTGGAAAGAAAAAGGCCACTGAGCTTTGTTTACTACTCAAAAAAGCTACTCTCCACTGTCCTTTTTGAGAGATTCTATAAACAGCATTATACTTCTGTAGTTTTGCTGCTGTTTTTATTCTCCTGCAAAACAACAAACCAAGTGAATGTAAAATTCTCATGTAACTATGATCTGACCCACTTCAAGGTCTCGGCACTTTTATTTGTCTGTACTTGCGAACATGAAACTCTCATTTTCAATAGTTGTTTATGTCAACCAGGATACAAAATATATATAGAAGTCATACAATAGTTATTTGCAGTTCCAGCTTTTTTTTCCCCCTACTACCACAGGAGAGCACAAGCAGAAAATTCCAGACAAGCCAAATCAGTGAATTGTGCATGTCAGCTAAATAATATTTGCTGATTGAAGTAGATGGGGAACGAAAGCTCAAGAAGCAAATCTTTAACACTTTTCTTTTTGGCTGAGTAGTTGCTTTTTAAGCTCTGTCATTCCAGGTGAATTTTGTGAAAAAAATCCAAGGGTTTTGAAAAGTCTATGAATAGAGTCAGTTATTCCATACTTTCACGCCTGAATCCCCAATATTTAAAATCCAAAACAATGTGTTTTGCAAGAGAAGGATAGGTGCTGCACATGTTGTATGGGTGCATTTTAATAAGAAACATCAGTAAATGACAGACAGGGGAAATGATGACTGAGAAGACTAGAAAAATGCTTATATGAGTTTGCATAGCAATTGCATCGTGCTACAGCTAAAGTATCCCTTGTGCAAAAAATATCTCTGCATTTAAATTGAGTGTGGAAACATCTGGGATCTTTTCTGCCCTACAGTGTCCTGAGTATACTACTCTGATCAATGTAAAGTAGAAGCAAACTTACTCCTTTTGAGACTTCTCACTTCTGTGGCAGTTTTAACTATCCTGTTAAATATCTTTTTCTGAATCTGCCTCTGTAATTTGATGACAGCAAACTGACCTTGAAAGACAGAGGAAAGTTGAAGCATAAATTTTGGGTAGAAGGGAAAAAAATAGGGTATAGCCTCTTTTAGAGAATAACCTCTAGATCTAAGAACCAAGGATAACTAGTGTAAATACTGTTTCACAGATACTTACCATCTTTCCTGACTTCCTACAGACCAACATACAAAAACACACCAGTGTTGATCCATGTGGCCTCACTTGTATGCACTTTAGGAAAAAAGCTTCATTTTCTTCATCGTTTGACCTTTCTCTGCCAAGCAGTCACTTTCAATATTTCTGCACTCTCCTTCATTACAATCCCCAACAACTGCAGTTAAAAAAATGTTTCATGTATACTGGTAACAATTTTGAACAGTCCAAGTAATCTATCTTTCAAAACTGCCAGAGTTACTCAAAGCTTGAAATGCTTGAAGCACTTGAAGACTGCTTTGCAGCTGTTTATCAATATTTTGCAAAGGCGAAATTTTTTTTTTTAAATCTGTGATTGTGTAACATTTACATAAAGACAATAAGAAAACAGAGATGCTTTTCTTTTTTTGGTGAAGGTAGGAGTTGTGTGTTGTTTTGCAAGCCTGAATATCTCCAAAACATCATGTATGTCTCCTTATTTAAGTCTTCCATTAAATTACCATATATTTTCAGAGCATTAACCAGGAATCAGCATTTGTGCATTGCTAAGTCAATAAAACAGTGAAGTGTTATCACAAGCTGCGTAATGCCAGGATGCTTCACGTTTCATGCTGAACCAAATCACATTAGCCAGGCAATGTAGGAAAGGGCTCCATTCAAATTGCCTCCAGCATGAATGGGAACAAGCTCCTCTGTTTCTGTTCTTGAAGCAACCTGAACCAGACTGGCCCTGCCAGCCACCTCTCTCACAGCTGCAGGATGTGGCTGCCAAGCTGACTAGAATCTCGCTTCTAGGACAGATCAGTGCTCCTGAGCCACCTGTCCTAGAGGGCTCCAAGACCTTGTCATTATCCCTTTTGACCACAGCAGGGTGGCTATGATGCTGTTTGTGCACCAGAGGTTTAGAACTTTGCCTTTGGGCTGGGAGGAACACTCATTTTCCATCAGTGACAAGTCTCTAGTTTTCCCGGACAATCTAAGTCCATGAAAGAAATTACCTCTCTAAGATGGTGTCAGTAACTTGAGAGTGGGTACAAAAAATGTATTTGGCCCCTCAATCCTAGACCCATGGGGACATTTTCAGTGATTGCAGCTAAGTGACTTAATGGAATTTCTTCCTCTATTTATTTCTTCTCCTTGTTTAATTAGAAATTTCATAGCCATAACCTCTCTATAAAATTTAATGTTGTCTAGAGGTAATTGAGGTTTATGTAAATTTTTATGACATACTAATGGCTTGAATAGAACTGAAACTGAAGACTATTTCATAAAGGAAACTGAAGACTGCTAATGAAAGGTCTCTACAGTCAGCATGGTGAGAGACAAGATTGCCTTTCACCAATATAAGTCTAAGTTGAGCTAGTCTACTTTCAAATATAACATTTAAACCTTTGGCTATTAGCCAAAAAAAAAGTATATAGGTATAGTTTCCCATACAATTCCTGAACTGATCTGGTGGTAGAAAGAAAGACTTCAATATACTAATTTTCTTCCACATTTGGAACTTCTATCACAAAATGCTCAGACCATTTGGAATTTTAATGCCTGGAAATAATGCTTTTTAAAAGTGCCAAAGAATTTTGGGGAATTAATTCCTATTAGAGCAGGTGAGAATACAGTACCCTTGGGAAAGGTAATGGATAACAGTTCTTTGCCTTTGGGTTCATCTCTTCATAAGAAACCCATCTGATCCCCATCTTAGCATTTTATTACACAGTAACTAGTCACAAAATTTCTTATTTCTATGTTTTATGTTGCTACTGAACTGTGCAAGGATCAAAAGCAATCACTTTTAAAGGAACTGCAGTCATTTCACTCCCACAATATTTTATCTTCTCTGCTTTCTCTTTCTTCTTCCATTAAAACATTGTTGTTGCTGGGCTTCAAAGTCGTTCGGTTTCAACTAAGGAAAAACATGTCTTTCATCACAGAAAACTATTCTCTTCAATGACCTGAAGATTTTTATGATGATTTATCCATCAGAAGAGGGGGAGAGGAAGTGATGATTCAGTATTCTGGACACCCTTAAAATAGCTCTCAACAGAAAAATTAACTTTCTTTGGATTTCAACAAACTTCGACTATGAGAAAAAAAAATTCAGTATGTATTTCGTTATCTTCTATTCCAAGTCTTGCTGGATTCAAAAACCTTTCTGCCTCTCCTTAGGATAAATTTCATAGGGAATAAAAGGTTTTCTCTTTTGTACTTCAAGTGTTTAGTTTACTTGTCCACACAATTTCTTAGTAGCCTCCAGCAGGTGAGCCCAAGAAGGAAGACTTGGCAACTGTTAGAGCACTTAGGAATTATAGAGGGAAGATAAAGAGTATTCCAGGAGCAAGAGTAGATTCAAATCAGCTAAATTTTTCCTGCTACTGGAAAAATTCCCTTTGAAGCTGGAAGCCATGTGTATTCAGAATACAGAAGGGGGAGAAAATGCTTTGAGTGTCCCAGAAACCTCTGAATCAATTAGTGAATATTTGTGACTGGGCCAGTGCTTGCACTGAAATTGCAGTGGAGCTCTATGCTTCAGATCACAGCACTCCCAGGTGGTCTTAAAATCCCATCAAGAGAGGATTTTCTGTCTCCATGGTTAATCTATTTCCACTTTAATAACTGATAAGACGTAGAAAACTTACATATGCAATTTGTTTGCAAAGGCATGCAGCCAGAGGAAATGTCAACATTTTACCACAGAAAAACCCTATTAACAGTATGGGTAAGCAAAATATTTAAAATAGAGAAAAATAGCATCAGGTAAGAGCTTTGGGATTTGTGTATATGTGTGCAGGACTCATATATATATATATAAATTTATTAATTTTATTATTATAAATTATCATTTGTATAGGAAGAGATAGGGTTTCATAAGTGGGTCTGTCTGTGGTGTTTTTTTGATTTTTTTTTCCACAAGCCTTACAGAAATTTTGTTTACAAAATGTTTGTTTTTGTTTAAGGATTCTCTCAGGAAAGAGAGAAAGAAAGAAAGAGAGAAAGAAGAGAGAGAAAGAAAGAAAGAAAGAAAGAAAGAAAGAGAAAGAAAGAAAGAAAGAAAGAAAGAAAGAAAGAAAGAAAGAAAGAAAGAAAGAAAGAAAGAAAGAAAGAAAGAAAGAGAGAGAGAGAGAGAGAGAGAGAGAGAGAGAGAGAGAGAGAGAGAGAAAGAAAGAAAGAAAGAAAGAAAGAAAGAAAGAAAGAAAGAAAGAAAGAAAGAAAGAAAGAAAGAAAGAAAGAAAGAAAGAAAGAAAGAAAGAAAGAAGAAAGAAAGAAAGAAAGAAAGAAAGAAAGAAAGAAAGAAAGAAAGAAAGAAAGAAAGAAAGAAAGAAAGAAAGAAAGAAAGAAAGAAAGAAAGAAAGAAAGAAAGAAAGAAAGAAAGAAAGAAAGAAAGAAAGAAAGAAAGAAAGAAAAGAAAGAAAGAAAGAAAGAAAGAAAGAAAGAAAGAAAGAAAGAAAGAAAGAAAGAAAGAAAGAAAGAAAGAAAGAAAGAAAGAAAGAAAGAAAGAAAGAAAGAAAGAAAGAAAGAAAGAAAGAATGGTATGTCTTTCCAATATGAAGAGAAATCAAGCTAATAGCTCAATAACAACACTAGATTTCACTGAAAGAGTTCCAGTGCAAACACTTATTTTCATTTTTACATTAGTCAGGGAGTAAGTTTTTTTACCCTACCAAAAACTGCATAAGCATTTCCTAGTTTTCTGATTAAAAGTATATTTCAGTTATGAAATGAGGCAAGTGAATCCTTTGGATGCCAGTGCCTCAAGAATTTTCTTATTTCTTTTCAAACTACATATACTCAGGTTTTTCAATTTCTTTTGAATTTGAAAAGCAAAGCTTAAACCAAAGAGACTAGACACAGTAATAATGACATCTTACTATTTCAAATTATTGAGGCTATTAAGACTTCTTCCTTTAGGATGACGTGCTCTCCTGTGGCAGAGTTTTGCCATTAGTTCAGGTGGGAGAACATGTACTCCTCTTCCATCACATGCCTTTGACAGGGGCTTCACTGCTTCTGCTCCAAACAACGGCCCACACACAGGGCTGTAGGCAATAAAGCCCCCAGCAGAGGTAGCTGGCTGACTCCTCAGAAATCAGCATCCTCTTGAGTTGCTTCAGGGGGCTTTTCTTTGCTTGAATGTTGTGACATTGCCACTGACTGCTAACCTGAGTGTCCCAGGAAGAGTTATGCTGGGAAGTTATTTCAGAGCTATACTCTGACATGTTGTTACTTCAGAGCTATATTCTGATGTGTTGCTGTCATATTTCTGCAAAGTGTGGTTGAACTTGCTTAGCATAAGTATCTGAGCTGTTTGGCTTTCTTTGCCATCTTTCTAAAGTTTGCTTGGTACTATAGGCAGTTAAAAAGGTCTGTTTAAGGCCAGCTTGGCTACAGACATGAATTTTTCTTGCTATAGTGACTTCAGAGCATTTATACCATCTTAGATATAGAGGTTTTGGGGAAAGAGGGTGATTATTTAGCAGCAATTTTGGGCAGTGAGTTTGGAGACTTCAAATGTTTTGAGTATTTTGTAGTTCTGGACATCTACTATCTGATATAACTGAGGCATAGGGATCATGAGGTCTGCAGAATGTTCTATGAACATGATAGAAGTTGTTTTTGTTGTAATAGTTTGCAAGAGAAAAGGATTTTTTCTTTCTTGTAAATCACAAACTACCTCTATAAGCTGTTTCAAATTCTAAGCTTTCTGATTTTTACTGGCAGAGACTGTTTATTCAACAGATTTTCTGTGATACAAAGTATGCTTTATGAAATACAGTAATACTTTTTTCTGAAGTTTGTCTGAATCAAAGCTGGAGGCTTGCTGATTGTGACAGGATTAGCTAAATCTGCAGAGATAATAATGCAGAGTGATGTAAATTACAGTACAGTATAATTTATGGCACTTTCATCTGCCTATGGTCTTCAATGTAGGATTGGTTTTCTACAGGTTGGTCAAGAGTCTTCAGATATATTTCAGAGGCTCTTTTTACAATAAATAAAAGTCAAGCTAATACTTTTTGCAATGCTAGAATAAAATCTTCAATAAAAAAATTAGTACTTTGTTTTATTAAATACTTTCAGCAATTTCTTGGGTTTTTTCCTTGCTGATCCCTAGTTGTCATC